>NC_042495.1:45155445-45156862 GCF_005508785.2 Acyrthosiphon pisum | reverse complement strand
TTTAGATACCTCAAATAATTTCGTCGATGTTCATAAATGATAATAATTTCATAATAAATCTAAGATTATTGACTCATCGATGATTTCAGACCACCTTTGAGTTAAATTTAAAACGATTGTTACAGTAATATCAGTGTTTTGTTCTTGTTACGTGATGTACTCAACTTTACAAAATTTAACGCTGGTTTTCTTTTGGGGATATAAAATACTTTATTCAAAGAATACAAATAGGTAAGCACTTATACTCTATATTACCGGCGAGTTTATATTCCCGTGAGTACGGCACTCGGACGACTAACTATACTACAATCATAATGATGTGATCACACCCGACCTGTGTCCGCGCTGTTCTTTCGATAACATTATTATATTATTATATTATAGTGAACTATGGACCAAACAATCAGTGTATCCTTCCTTGTATTCTGTTTTTTTTTTGTTACTATAGTTGACTTATTGAACCGCACCGAAATACAACCGTACTACTATTTTAGTATTATACCAATAATACTTATGGTGTGTTCGATTTCTGTTTTCAAAGCCATAGGCGCAATTTCAATAAAAAAAATGAGGGTGCTTAAGCTCTGCATTTTCTTGGCATTTAAATTCAATTATAACTATGAGGCATTTATGATCTTTTTGAGCAAAAATGTTTTATGACAATTTAACATTGAAGACTTATAGTGCATTAGGTAAATTTTATAAAAATGAATACAATAGTCAATTTTAATTTATCAAAAATTTAAAACAAATTTTTCATATTTTATTCAAAAAATATGACAAATAAAGTATACTATATTAGTATACAAGGTGTAACAGAAAAACAGAAAGACTTGACGAAAAAAAATGACGCTACTTAAACGTATGACAAAAGTTGTTAAAATTATATGATTAGTAAATAATTTAAGAAATTATATACTCATGTCAGCAAATTTCCAAAAGAAATATTTTGAAAGAAGTTATTATAATAACTTACGTATACGTTCCAAATTCATTAAATCAAAAAAATATTGATATATCAAAAATTCCAAAAATAAACTACTTGACTTAGATAAATGTTTTTAGTATCAAAATTATTGTTTTTATAATCAGATTCACAAATTGGCTATTTTGAATATACTTATCTAAAAAAATTGAAATCAAATTGAAAATTTTTTATTTTCAATGTTAAAAAATAAGTACCTAATTAAAATATATAAATAATTTTTTGCATAATATATTTGAAACTATAATAAACTATTATAAACTATAATAAGTGACTATAAATTGTATATAAAAAAACAATTTAAATATTGATTAGAATAAAAGTTATTTCAAAAGTCAGTTCTATTTATTACATCCTGTATAGGATATTATACTATATAATACCATACGGCATACACAATTACACAGAATGTCGAAAACTTGGAACTCATAA
>NC_042495.1:45040811-45155395 GCF_005508785.2 Acyrthosiphon pisum | reverse complement strand
GTGTTGTCGCCGTCTTACTAACGTGTAACATAACAAATTTACGCTCAGCAGTTGCCGTTTTATTCCGTTGGCTTAAAAAATTAGAGTGAATCGACCTATTGTGAAACTTAAACTATCGTAAAAATTTCTTATAGAAACACGGATAATGTTCTGACCATCATGTTTCATAATAGGTCGATTCGCTCTAATTTTTAAGCTAGAGGAATAAGACGTAAACTGCCGAGTGTAAGTTTGCCAGGTATGTTACGCGTTTGTAAGACGGAGACAACACATGCGGGTCTGTCCTCTTTTATCGGTTTTATCTCTATTAAATCAGTTAGTAATTATTAAAAATTAACCATAGAGGCTCATTTTATTATTATATATAATAGTTGTTATATTATAATAATCATGAATAAATGTAATAGATTAAAAAGTAAACTTAATTTAAATTGATAGTATTTTTTGAAAACATATAAGAGTTTAATATAATATTTAGTATTTAAAGATTTTTATTTCACGAAAAGTTATTATATGAATGTTATTATATTATTATATAGTTGTTATATCATAAAAATCGTGAATAAATGTAATAGATTAAAAAGTAAACATAATTTAAATTGATTGTATTTTTTCATAACAAATAAGTGTTTAATATAAAATGTAATATTTAAAAATTTCGATTTCACGAAAAGTTACCTATTGATGTAATTAATTAAAAATATTACATAAAGTGTAAAATAAGAGTTTTCATGAAATGGATAAACATTTCATGAAAAATACGATTACACTAAGTGGATGCGATTTAAGTTAGTAGAAAAAAAATTTTAAAATGTTACTTTTTTTCGAACATAGGTGTTGCCGACATACCTGTTGAAGGCTTTTTTATTACAAATTTTACTTTTAGAGAATTTTGTGATGGAAGGATTTTTGAGGGAACTTCAAAACTATGGTAGATAGTATAAGGCAGCGTCGAGTAACAATTTAGCAAAGAAATATTTAGAAAAATGTTTGTTTTAACAAGGGATTGGAAACAATTTTTAAAACGACAATTATATTACATAGATTTTAAAAAGGAAGAAGCTTACTTTAACCTCTCAAACTGCGCTATACTATTTAAATAAATGACGATCTATACGTTTGTAGAAAATAAAATTGGAAAATGTTACTTTTATTCGAACATAGATGTTGCCGACATACCTGTTGAAGGTTTTTTTATTACTTTTTTTACTTTTAGAGAATTTTGTGGTGGAAGGATTTCCGAGAGAACTTCATAACTGCGCTAGATAGTATAAAATCTAAGTAACTTAATCAGTGGGGTGTATCATAAAAAAATTGGTGTTGCTCAAATAATTTTAGGTGACCTACTCCTCATAATACTGTTATACCGACCTATACAATTTCCTATTTTTCTTCTATCAATACCCACCCACCCACCCACCCATATTTAAGGTGTTGCCTGAGCAACACTTGGACCCCATGTTACATGCTACTGTCAAACTTATGTTATTTGACTTATGAGTTATTACTTATGAGTACCTATTTTAAGATGCACAAACAATTTACAATTTTAAAATATTCTTGACTCGATTTAAAATTAAAATATATTAAAAAGCCTATGACATTGCCTAGATAATAATCTTACCTTTTAATTTTACAAGAAGTCAATTTACTCTAGTTTTTTAATTGACGGAGCTAAACGTGATCTGCTAAGCGTAAAGTTTGGTATGGTACGTACTTGTAAGACGGAGACAACACGCGCATTCAGATGCCAAGTCATCTTAATATGTACTATTATATGCGATCAAATGATGGTGTAACTATTATACAAATTACATACCATTTAGATACCTCAAATAATTTCGTCGATGTTCATAAATGATAATAATTTCATAATAAATTCTTAAGATTATTGATTCATCGATGATTTCAGACCACCTTTGAGTTAAATTTAAAACGATTGTTACAGTAATATCAGTGTTTTGTTCTTGTTACGTGATGTACTCAACTTTACAAAATTTAACGCTGGTTTTTTTTTGGGATATAAAATACTTTATTCAAAGAATACAAATAGGTAAGCACTTATACGCTATATTACCGGCGAGTTTATATTCCCGTGAGTACGGCACTCGGACGACTAACTATACTACAATCATAATGATGCGATCACACCCGACCGGTGTCCGCGCTGTTCTTTCGATAACATTATTATATTATTATATTATAGTGAACTATGGACCAAACAATCAGTGTATCCTTCCTTGTATTCTGTTTTTTTTTGGTTACTATAGTTGACTTATTGAACCGCACCGAAATACAACCGTACTACTATTTTAGTATTATACCAATAATACTTATGGTGTGTTCGATTTCTGCTTTCAAAGGCCAAAGCATAAAAACTGTTCAAGTACACACCTAACCTAACCTAACTCATATTGCCATGTAAACAATTAAATTAAATTACAAGTGGGTTCAAAAATTATTTGTATTATATATTTTATACACGTAATATACTATATGTGATATACATATTTTATAACGTCATGTGATGTATCTACATATTTTATTATGATTGGCTTATTTGGCTGTATGGTTATTATTTATGGTGTCCCTAAATTGGGTGCACAACGCGCAGTCCTAAATAAATATACCGGTAATATTATTATAATATTATTGTTTGATGATTTTTATTAGACTACGCATCGAATACTATTTGTTTTTCGATTTAAACATTACTTTTAATTTATATTCACTGTGTGTGAGTGTTGAATATTGTTTGTATTGCAATTTACTTGAAAATTGCAATCACTAATGCACCGCGACTCGCGCGTGTAATTTTAATATTATATCAGATTCAGTTAATATTTACGTTTGTACATTCAAAACAATCGGTTAAGTAAATATTTGGAGTTTTCGACGTTAAACCTATTCGTATAGTATATTATATATATTTTATACCGTTGATTTTACATCGTTTACCAATGATATTTTTGCGTCAACGAAAAAGATTTTTGAGCAGGTATAAGGTAATACGTCATGACCATTTTTTATCTCGTCAGTTATTTCGTTTAACTTTGGCTCTTTACATAATATAGATTCGGACATCCGGGGATAATGCCGGACGGTATTGTTCCGCTATATTTACGGCCCATATCTAACTTGACAAAATCGAAAATTATACCCTATACCTAAGTGAATGTGAAAAAGGTCAAAACTGAAAAGAACAAAATTGACATAATTTACACGCATATACATACACTATAATACCTATAGGTTAGGTTAGGTTAGGTATTATAGGACCTATAGGAACACGCGAATTTGTGTCGACGTTCAAAATATTTTATACGTGCATAAAACATTGCCTAGTAAGTTATAATATAATGGACCAAAATGAAGGAAAATCCTATATTATATGCCAGGAATCGATCTCATGAACTTTTCATTGACTTTCTCAAAGAGTAGCCACATACTGGGTCTACATACTTTGATGACGAATTATGTTGGCAACTACATCTAAAAAATTAAAAAGTGAAATTTTATCAAGAATGAAAATTATCATTATAATATAATAGGTACTTATAGGAAACAATACTTGTGATCTGGGGATCAGATATTAAAAATCTCACTATAATATACAAATAACTATTAATTTCCTTAATCGACTACGGAGTCATTAATTTATAATTTAGCAAAAAAAAATATATTGAATATTATTAACCCAATCCATAATCAAGGTATACGTTTGGCAACTGAAGAATTTAGGACAGTAGCTACATATAAAAATATTTTGTGCAGTACAGAAGAACCCCCGTTTAAATTAAGATGACAAAATTGCATAGGTACTAAATTAATATATTATAGTGAAAATGAAAAATATACCAGAAAGTATTTCCAAAACTTTACTGCACACCCCTTTGCCACCAAACTATTCAACAACAGACGCACAGTTTTCGAAAACTTCAAAAGTATCAGTGAAAAGTATAGTTAAAACTCATAAATAAATAAAAAAAAATTGAAAAAAATTCTGCTCTGGGATAAGGAATTGAAAATTCATGTTACAACTACAATAATATTAAACAACGATGATAAGGATATAAAAATATATATATTTTTGGTTATTTTTTTTTTAACTACTTAAAATTATGCAAAATCAATATTTTCAAAAACATTAATGTCTTTAGAATTGGTGAGTGTCTTACGTTAAATGGATCATCTGGTATAGTATACAACCACTCATATTTTTCGTATAACTGTTACGAGCTAAGCTCAGTCGGTATACGTACCTATCAATTCTTATATTATCATTATTATTATATTATTTATACATTTTTTTTAAGCCATAAACTGTATTTGGTTATTAGCTGGTTATTAGCTGATATTTACTTTGTGGAGAGGGGAGTGATAGAGATTACGGTTGATTTGTTAACACATATATATACTGGGCGAGGATTCGTCAATAAAAACCCGGGAAGTCACCCAACTGGGTGAAGCTAGCGACTTCAACTGATGCTTGACCTCAGAACACGTTAGTGATATCGGCTAACCACTGTGCCACTTTAGGTCACTTATATTATAGTATATAATAATTGTATCATAATGTTATTGAATTATGCTGAAAAATATTAATAAATAGAATTCAAAAAATATAACTTGCAATAAAACCGATTTTGAGTTTTGGCATGTATACACTATACATGTTGCCGCTCATATATATTACCTTAAATTATAAATACTATAAATGTAAGAAAAATAGGATTTTCCTATTTGCTTATTCATATTGCGTAACACAAAATCTAAAGAAAGTTTTGTTTGAGAAAAAACTATTTCTTAATGCAGATATTTTGCATACATATTATATATTTGAGATTTTGCATCTTTATTTAAATGATTCTTGACTTTTTGGGGTTAAACCACGATCGATAGTTAAGAATCATGACAATGAGCATTACAATGTTCAAAAGTGAAAGACAGCAAAACTTACAACAATTCGATCACGTATTATGTACGAGTTTACAATAATAATTTGTACCAATGATCAGATTATACATAGGAAGTTGAATATTTTTCATAATGTTTTCCCATGGTCTGGAACCTTTTTTTTTTAATACAAATTTAATCTACTTTATGTGCAAACTGCAAGAACATTATCGGTTGAAATTGAATAGCACTATTTATTTAAATTGTATGTGATTAATCATAAATGATAAATTAATAATCCACAAAACACCGTTTGCAAATACCTCTCACGTTCACTTAAACTACCTACCCTATTTTTTAGTTTTGAGCACGTATACCGATATGCGGTACAAATACGGAGACACAGCTACATTATAGCTATGTACTTGTATACAATCGTATTATAATAGTTATGTAATACAAATAGCTAATATAATCGATTGGCGTTTCGGCATGAATGGTCTTGCACAAGTGGATTTGTCGGGAAGTCTATCGTCGAACGAATAGTAATATTTTGGATCACTAATAATATTTTTATTTTAAATACCTGAATAAACATTTCAAATCTCACAAACTTATTGTACTTGTGCAAATATATTTATAAGAAAAAAAAATGCAAATAATATATGGGAGATATACATTTTTTAGAATATTTGTGACCCACTGAAATTTTTTCACTTACTCGCCAGAAAATCGTTGTATATTTATTGTATTCTACTTCTATGATACCTTACAATATAGTTTTGTATACCTAGATAGACCTATCGGCTATTAGATAAAATATAATAAGATGGCCCATTATAGGTACAATAGATATAACATATTAACTAGGTATAATCATTGGTATAATTTATCGTCGTATTTTGTTTTTGAACAACGTCTTAATTGATAATCTGTTTTAATTGTACACTAACTATAACTAAGTGGACTATAAATCGGATTATATACTCGTAATATAAAGAAGAAAGTTAAACTAAAGTGCAGTTATTGTTTCTTACAGATATGCTTGAATTCTGAAAATAAACCAAAAATAAAAATACAATATTTTAATTATTAATAGGCGTGAAGTCTGTTATAAATTATTTATAATACAAAAGTGTTTATATGCCTAACGTAAGGTCAAGGTGTTTTCAATAGGTACTTAAATAATTAGGTGGTAAAAACAAAAAATTAATATTTAAAAAAAAAACTAGGTTTACATAGAATCAACCTAAAATTATTTGTAATGGATTACATTCACACCTAAGATGAATTAGACTACCAAATGGAAAATTATTTACACTTTTATGCACCTAAATTATGCATTTTTTTCTGGTTTGTTCAAATACAATAGTCAAATGAAAAATATTGTTTTTAGTACATATTTAGTTCAGTTATAAATTCAATGCATTTACGATTTTAATCTAAATAGGTAACTGATCATAAATTTATAATATTTTATGCATAACCTATGTATATAATATATTAATATGTGATTTTCATATTAAAAATATAATATATAATTTGATTTTATTATTAAATACTAGCTGATCCCGTGCGTCAAAAAAATGACAATTCTTATAAAAATTACGATTGTTTAACTCGTTTTGAGTGTAACTTCGCTGCGGTAAATGCAACTCAGCCACCTTGATAGGCAATAATGTGCAAAAACTCTATTTGATGCAAGCTTGTACCTTCATTCTACCCGATTAACCAATGGTAACTAATGAAACAATAAATACTAATTTTTATTAATTATTTCTTCTTTAACCAATAGCAACCATTTATAGACAAAAATGTCCATCGTAAATCTCAAAATCCCCGTTTGAGCACCTACCGGGTCCAATTATGAATATAAATCATACCGGGAACCACTCAAACACACACAAAACATTTCATCAAAATCCGTTTAAGGAATGCATAAAGGACAGACAGACAAACATTCATTTTTACATTTTTATATTTAGATATATTTGGCTGGATACACGTTTTTTGTTTCTGACAGATTTTTGACAAAATTGTTCATTGCCATGGTTACTTATTAACAAAAAAATATTTATGACTCAAAGATTTTCTTTGTAGAGGAAAGATATCGAGAAGAGCTTTATGGATCTGGATACTGGGCTTGCCCATTTTGTTGTTTGTAAAAATAAATAAAATATATAAGTATCTTTATATTATTTTTACCATCAAAATAAACGTATATAATATCATGACTACATGGAAATTCAGTTTATAAAAAAAACTTAATAGTGTAATATATGACTGAATGACCAAAACATTAATTATAATACCACTGATATATTTATATTGCCTTTTTAATATTTTTTTTATAAATTAATTTCATAGAGATAGACTTATTATTATTGATAATATTGAAATAATCAATTTTTAAAACATTTGAGTTTTCAATGAATAAAGAAATAATTAAAAAAGAATAATCCATAATACCAAAAACATATCAAATTATTTGATTTATATTTTGATTAATAGCTTTCTAACTTTGAGGGAGATAATATACAATTTATTAGTCCAATAAAGAACACACTACTCACGCGTTGTAGATATCTTTTGTAATATTTTTAATACCGTTTCTACGTACCCCAGATGGTAAATTATTTTATTTTATTATTTATTAAATTAATTAAGTGAAATAAATTTAAATTATAATTAATGTAAAATTAAGTTACCTAACTAAACACATTTACTCACTTGCGTTTACACCGATAGAATTTTAAAAATGTAGGTAGACATTATTAGCAATAATGTTTAGGAATAGGCACTCTCTACCTGTTGGCGCTTATAAAGACAATACAGGTAGCATAAATAAATAACAAACTTGTTAAGTAAACAATTGCACAATTTATTCAATCCGCAACGGGAAAACAATTAAATATTATAAATAGTTAAAAAATAATCATTTGTTGTTACGATTGGTTAATTTTTAGAGTTACAATAAGTGTCTCAATGGTATTCATTAATTACTCAATATGTTATAAGTTTAATATAATTACACGTTACATAAAAAAATATATCGAAGAAGTAAATAATACAATATTGGCACTTGTAAATAATTTTAATGTAAATTTATTAACCATCCGTATATAGAGATTATATACATTAAAATAAATATATATATATAAAAAAAAATTACAATAAATAACAATATTGAACCGCTGGATCGCAATTAATATGAACGGTGACACAGTATTATGATTTTTTTCATTACTTTTTTCCGTTATAATGGCACTAATTGAATATCATAATACGTGTATAATATTATATCCCCTGTAGGTATATATTTTATACAGGCAAAAGTATTGATTTTGTTTGTATAGTGAATCATAATATTATACATATATATAAATTATGCGTTCGAAAACTTATCTGATATTTTTATAAAATGAAAAACTTTCTACTTTTGCTAGAGAAACAGAAAAACGAGTAGGTAGAATATAAATTCAAAGGCAACAAAAAAAAAAGATAATATGTAAAAAATAATAATACTTAATTTTTTAAAAATTAAAAAAAACACTAGACAGGATTAATTAAGAGATTAATCAACGTTTTGATTAAATGAAATAATAATTATAAATATCGATTACGGGGTTAAACATCAATTATGCGTATACATATTTTATATGTTTGTTGTTCCGGTGCATGCAGGTTTTCAGAGCCGGAACGGTTCACGGGAATCCGGTTTGGAGTCCCTTCGCTTCGTTTCGGACGCATTCGACGGCCTTCGCGACAGACCGGAAGACGACAATGGCGTGGCGGCCAACGGAGACTGCAACCTGTGCGCAGAGAAGACAAAAGTAAAACAAAATGTATTTTTAAGCAGACGGGTGGACGAACCAATGACGAATAACATCATGCGACACGAGACAAGGCCACTTATATGCAAACTGTTACATGAATTATGCCCATAATGCACGACATACGTACGAGGTATATGACATAGGTAAGTAATTACACTGATATAATATGTCATATTGAGGGTCTGCAAATTTTGATTAATGTGAGCACCCCTTGAAATTCCGTCTATGACATGTAATATGATAACATTGATAACGAGTTGGACACTGACTAATAGAATTGGTCATTTGAAATGTTTAAGTGCGGGATTTGAAAATTGAACCAATAATATTGTATTTGTGGGTCATATAAATCCTCGAAATACCACATCTATAGTTCTGAACGTTGCAAACACATAATAATAGACACCTATATTGGTTCAATATTCTAATAATGTAAATATAGCCATTAAAATATTGAGTATGGTTCGCAATTGGAAATTAAAAACTAGTGACAGTTGACTTTTAAAAGTAAAAAGAGCATATAGGTATACGACTTAATATTTTAAGAAATATTATAGATCTAGGTAGGTACTTATTACGTATATATATTATATACGCATACAAACAAATACACAAGAAACACAGACAAAAATGAGATTGATAGACAAGTAACTAAGAAACACACATTGCAGGAAATAAATAGGCATATAGTTTGCAATTAAGTAGGCAAACACGGCGAGAAGCGATGGAACTAGACAATAATATTTTATGTTAGAAAGATGCACAGAGTGATTCATATAACTTGAAATACCTCTACGTTTTCTCAGTTAATTGTTGTGATTTTTAAAATAATAAGTTTTTTTACTGATTTAAGCCATCATGTTTTAATGGTTTTAATCGTGTTAATTTTTAACAAATATTTTACCTATTTAAGTTTTTATTTTGTATATATTCAATTTAAAGTGAAGAAAATATCAGTAGCGTAATAGCGTAATTAATATAGTGCAATACGTATAGTGCAATACGCTACACCCGTAGTTTTAAATGGTTATAAATAAAATAAACTAAATATTTAAACATAAAGTATTTAGAGTATAGGGTCTGCAATTCAAAATATGAATTTAAAAACTAGAGTTATATAATAAACGGTATATATAAAAACCATTATTTTCAAGAAAATAAGTGCCTAGCAGGTTAAATGAATCACTCTGTATAGCATGTACAAAATTGTACATGCATTCGTACGTGTACACTGTACATGTAACACACGCTGATAAGAGCGTATAAGATGTGAAAGCGATAGCGTGCAAGATAAAACGATAATACAGTAAAAATAATACACAGAAAGTGATCAAGAAAAGCATTGACGGGGTAACACACAACGAAAACGGAAACGGGTATACAGTAATAAAATAAAATAGGAAGCAAGTGGCACAATATTATGTTTTGATTGTTGTTGCGCATTACCCAGCAGACGGAGACGACGAAAAGGACGGCGATGACGAAAGGGGCGGCGAAGACGAAGACGTGGGCACTGTTGCCGAGGAACACTGATGTTCCGCAAGAACGGGTATTTTCGAACCCGGATGATGGTTACGGCTGCACAACCGTCCGAGAAATAAATAATATTATTAATTTATGTGTACGCATAAATCGAATCGAAAACACGCGTCTAACAAATGACCCGACCCGCCCGACCTGCATTACACGACGTTTACAAGTTACGTACCAGGGTCAATATGTATCATTCGATGTTTCAAGAAATTATGACAACTTAAATAATATCTCAAACATTTGGCCACAGATGAAATTTCGTCACGATCGATTTGGATTACCAAGTCAGGTAATGGTACCATTATAGGTACCTATGTACTTTCTAAGCTGAGTTTTCCAAAATGAAAACGATCGTGTGCATAATACGCATATAAAAAGAGTGCGAGCGTGTCTGAAAAGACCGGTCTGATTTAAATTGGTCGAATAAAATATATATATAAATATTATGTTGCACAGCAAGGCATTAGTTGATGGGAAATATTAAATCGGACGGATAAATGTTATTCAGCTAACTGTTCAAATTCACATGAATTCGTATATCGTATACAGACGGGAGAAATAAACAGAGATAGTCCTACAACAGCTTCGTACGTGTATAAAACACTTACCTATCAGAAAATATTTTAATATAAATATGTTTTGGGACTGCAGGATATACGATAAAATGTTGATTTTTCGAAAAGTTTACGTTGTCATCATGATCACTTATTAAAAAAACATATTTTTAATTCATAGATTTTCTCTGTAGAGGAAAAATATCGAATAGTGTGCTATGGTTTTTTCTTTCAATCATTCAAACTTGTAGCACTTTCACATATTACAATACGCGATTTGTGACCGTAAAATCGTCCACAGTCAACGATTATGATATGAGTTACATTTTACTATATCCATCACCGATTGTATTGTATACAAAACGTGCTAATTATAGTGTTTCATAAAATACTAATAATGTTTGAAGCCTTGAAGATATATAATTACTGCGTATTACTTAAAATGTTAAAAATGTTAGTTACCTAGAGCTTGAATTAGACAACGTAGGTATACTCGACGACCTGTGCATTGACAGGGACCTGCATGAAATGGATAAATAACAGTAACATGGTTAGTGAGAGTTAGGCGAGTTAATAATATTATGAAAAAGTTAATAATTATTATGATGATGATATCAATGAATGCTAAATTATCGTAATAACTAATAATTAATATTATATAATTCATAGTTATGTATTAAATATTTTTGAAAAATGTGTTCGTTTCCGAAAAAAATATAAACAAAAAATATTTTCAGAAGAGCTATCATATAACTGAACGATATGTATTAAAATATAGAATAAATATTTATTATTATAAATATATATGTATATATTACCTGGAAGACGATGACGGGGATTGGCTGGTCAGCGCTGACGGCGAGCGCACTCCCCTGCCGGTAGTGTTGGTCTGTCCGTTGAGCGTAGACTTGCGAGTGGCGGACGTCGAAGAAGGCGTCTTGCCGGGCGTAAGTCTTGGTATCCGACTTGGCGTAGTCGAATCTAAATCACGATGAATGTACACGTTTTATTATAGAACTATATATTTATTACGTACTGTATAATGTATATTATGATATATAGCAATAACTTATATAATCACATATTTTATAATATGTAACAAAGGTGTTAATTAACAAATAATAATAATAAATATGGTTTTCACGCATCACTTCGATCACAAAAACTTTAAACACAATAGATAGTACACATTTATATATTGAAATAATGGACAAATGGGCACACGACATTGGTGTACCTAAATAGCCTATCTAAAACGCCGTGTAATGATAATTTAAATTACGTAATGCATTGTTAATTTATATACTTAGGAACCTAAGTTATCAGAAACATACGAAATTATTCACTATAGAAAAATTGCCTCCGTTAAGTATAATATTACAATACTATACAACGCTTATCGTGAGCTAGTAAAAACGAAAAAGAACTATACACATGCCCATAAGTACTATTTCACCCACGGTTAGTTACGGTAACACAAGGAAAAAAAGTCTAAGAAGGGTAAATATTTAGTTTTCTTTTTGGATAGATGAAGTATTCGTAACTGGTTAAGTAGAACCACCTTGCGCATCATATAAATTATGTAATATACAAGTACAAGTATAATTTTATAACGAAATATAATAGTAAATAAACAATCACCGGTACTGTCCAGAGACAGGTTGGATCCGTGACGGCTGGGTGGCTTGCTTCCCGGTCGACTCTGCGGCCTGCTAGCTGGTCTGCTAGCCGGTCGGCTGGCCGGAAGACTTCCAGTGAGTCCGACGTTTGACTTCCTGACAGTCGGCGTGGACGGTTTTCGGACGACTGAAGTCCTTGAGTTCGGCGATGATTCGTTGTCACTAAGCGAATCTGGAGTGCCAGCTGTGCGATTCACACCCATCTTGCCCATCGGTACGCTCCTGGAACTCCGTTCACGCACCTGATATACACACATTTCCAGCGTTAAAAAAAACCACGAACACAGCACACGACGACTCATCGAATATAAAAATTAAGATAGTAGTAATAATAATAATAATAATGAAAACAATAATAATGTGTATACATATAATTATTATAGTAAATAATATTACGATAAAATATTATTATATTTATAATATAGAAAGGTACGTATAGCGGCGGTGGCGATAAAACTATATACAATTATACTGATCAGTGGCGTGACGGGCGTCATCAATAAAATATATAGGTATTCATGAAAAGTTTGCCACTAGTTTTTGATCATCTTCTCACTTCTTCCTATAAATGGTGCAAATCGCTTGGATCTAATAAAAATACATATTATTTTATAAGCGACCTATTAAAATACGCTGCATGTTACGATTTTTTTTATAAAATGGTATAAGAATAATTTTATATTCCATAAAAAAACACTACGTATAAATGTACGTAGAATTCATTGACACGTTTAAATGCTAAGACAATAATTTTTAGATTTTTAAAAGATTTTGTCAAAATAATTAATAAACTCAAAATTAATTGACTGTCTTAGCGTATTTTTCTACCGTTAATTTTTTACGAATTTATACTTTTGACCAATGATGATTATCGCATATCTAGTGATTATTGGTTTGCTTCTCCGCGACTATACACCACCGAACAACACCGAAACAATTATATAACAATAATTAATATAACATCGATGAAGGCCGCCACCGCCGCCTAATAGCACCAAAATAAATATTAATAAAAATAAAACAAAAAAAAAATTGAAAAAACGCTAGAGTGCAGTTTTTTCCTTTTTTTTGACAATTTACCCAAAAAGTGTTGATTTGCCTGCTTGGGCCCATCGCAAGAGGATACGAACACGGCAAGGACTCTCGTTGTCTTAAACTCTCGAATATTGGCATCAACTCTCTCATAAACTCTTCGGCTGTTTAATTTTTAAAACACATATATTTACTATCGATCATCGACACATTCTCATCATGCTCTCCCCGAAGTGCCTCGACGTAGCCAAAGAGTATCATCTCGTATATTTAATAATAATTAGATGTTATTATGATACGATTGACAAATATACGATCACAATATGCAGAAGGAAATCGTCAGTTTTTTTTTATTAAAATAACCCTTGAGAACTTATTCATAAATAATATTATATCACACCTCGCTATATATATTTGTAGTATACAAAAAATATGCACTCAATACAAACCACAAGCCGACAGTTTAGAAGTAGAGCTCACGCCAAATATGTATATATATATCTGTGTGTGTAATAACATAACTTATACGGAACTTACGTATTATCCGTACTACATGGTTCGTTCGAAAAATGACCGGGCTATTATATAAGTACATACGTATTTTCTTTGGACTACCTCTATTTTTTCATATATGGATATATTAATTTACTAATAAAATAGTGTGTAAAGATGTATGGTGTAAGATCTGCAGATAACTTATATATTCTTTCTGAATAGATGATTCAAAACTAAATTATCTTTTATAATATAACCTTTTCTGTTTGCAGTTTTTTAATGTCCCAATTTTTTGCAAATTTACTATTTTTATGGATAATAACAAGTTTTTTTTTACTATCCACGCATCTGCCTGATTACTTGAATCTCTAAGAAGATAATAATTCTATGGACTATTGAGCAGGTGAGTTGGGTCTTTATTTTTTAATATATCGAAATTTCATACTAAAACTTATTTAAGAACTTGTAATCATATAGTCTCTTTAATTATCTCATTGATGGAATTGATGAAAGTTAGTATACGAATAAGGTGGTTGATCCTGGCACAAAAAAATGTAGAAATATCAAATATTATGGGGATTAGTGAAGTGGCGTAACTAAGTCCACAAACCTCATTCGACCACATATTGAATACTATTTGGCAGAATTATATTGCAGCAAAATCACATAAATTCAAACCAATTTGATTTGATTTTGAAACATTAAACATTTTTTTCACTTCTAAAGAACAATACTTATTTTAAATTATTTATATTTATGATTATTACCTATATTATGCATTTATTTTATAATATATAAATTTTTTCAAATAATAGTGTTGAATGACATTATATAGACATTTAATAATATATTAAAATATAATAAAAATACACCTTAATATTTCATTAGTAAATTACTATACAACAATTTGCTAACTGGTGGACCAATAAATTAATAGGTACTTATAGAGTACCATTGATTGTACTGTATATTTAATAATTTAATGAATGCCTATACCTACGTATAATAATATTATGTACGTGTAAATGGAAAATTCTCGATCGATCCATGTAGTTCAGATGATACGTAAGTATCTAAGTCACGCTTATATATAACTAACTACTACGCACTCAGAAAACTAAAAAAAAAAATAGCAGCAGCGAGCAAAAAATATAAGTAAAAAAAAAGCCAATATTTCACTGCACACATTATAGTTACTGCACGATGCAACGACGATACGGCCAAAAAACAGTGTTTATAAAATATATATTAAGGTACAGTCCGTGCTTTCTTACTTGGATATATAATAACAAAATAGTATATATTATATAATAATATACACGTAAGTTATTTGACGGATATGTTAGTCATTTTACCTTGGTGATCGGACCGGCAGTAGAACCAGACCGCTGTTGTTGTTGCGCGTTGTGTTTCGGTTTGAATGCAGACATGCTCTGTGATACGCCATCGGCCAGTATGAACTGCTCACGGAGTTCGATGTTTGTGCGTCCTTTGGCTGTGAGTGCGTAAAGGAAATGAAAAGGTGTGATGAGAAGGATAAAATTGTTAAAAAAAAAAAACAAAACAAAACAAAAACAAACAAAATAAACAAACACATCACAATATTAAAATAGTGAAAAAAAACAAACAAAATAAAAACGTTAATGTGTTAAAATAATAATAATTAAAATCAAATTTAATTAAATATAAATTAAAAAATCCAAAAAAAAAAAAAAAAACATTATTAGTACAACTAAAGTATAATATATTATTTTAAATATATACTATATAGTATATTATATAGTTATATGAAGCCAAACCGGATTAGTGTCCTCACGCCAGGTTAGACATTCAGCGCGTATAATAATATATTATACGTAATATGTATAATAAACTTACTATTAGCATGCTTGTGGTATGTACTAAAATAATGATAGACCGCAGGATACGTGCATAGGCGAAACTATCGAATTCGTGGCCTTTATATATATATTTGTTTACGCGTATTGAATATTGATATACTATATACATATAAATGTTAAATGAACCTTATTATATTTTTGCATTTAGCAATAACATCTATATATATATTTCATCAGTTGTGAAATTTGTATTTTGTGCATGCCGATCGAAATTTTTATACATACGTATATATAGAGTACAGTAAATAGTTTCACTTATGAGAGCAAGAGTGCAAGGATTTCAGGACTTATAGGATGAGGCGGCTGCGAACTCGCTACATATGCATACGTGCGATACGCATGCGCGAAATACGTGTTACAAAAACTATATTACATGTATAACATCATATTTAGTGTAGCAAACTATGTAAATCGATGCTATACCTGCAATCTCTACGAAAAACGTATTCTAATTTCTAAATGCGTTACGCGAGTGCTTGATTAAGTTTTTAAAATAATATAAAACTGACATCGACCATGTAATAATATACCTTTTTGACAGTTGAAGAAGGCTTACGGTACGCGGCGCAGTGTACCATTGAGAAATACAAAACAACAAAACGCAAAAATAAGAAAACCATAAAAAACCACGTGCATCGAAAAAAAAGGGTTCAAAAATATGTAATGACATAGCGATCATACAATTCAATTGGACTAGGCTGTAAGGACACCACGGTTCGTGTTCTTCAGGCACGAATGGGTTGGGCATCGGCAGCATTTCGACTAGACTCAACCAAAAAAAGAAATCAAAATCAAAACGGAAAAGAAAGAATAATATTGAAAACCAAAAACAAAACAAAACAAAAATCGTGAATATAGGAAACGGTGGATAAGGACAAAATCAAAATTGAACAAATAAAATATGAGAAACAACAGTGTCATAATATTATGTAAATTACGTACTTCAGAAACTAAAATCATATTCAATGTTAATGTAATATATATAATAGTATATTATATATGTATAATGTACACATGCGTTTGAGTTAGTATGTATAGAATATACACTCGTTTAAGTTCTTTTTACTTTCTCAAGAGTTTGTTTTTAATAATTATTAATATAATATGTATTTATATATTGATGTTATTTAATATATTCTTTTCTGTTTGTTAACCGCGTGTATGGTATGTATATTATGTTTACCCTTGTACTAACGAGGCACCGGTTAAGAGATACTAAAATAACAGTAAAATTAACTTATTAATTAGTTATTATTAATATATATATAATATATATTATTTATTTATCCAAAATTTACCCGACCATCGGTTAAAGATTAATCGAATTACTATTATATATATATATATTTATTTATAATGTATTTAGAATGTTTGCCGATAATACTGTTAACGAATTACTCACCTCTGCACGGATCGTTCTTAACCAAAAATTCGTCGAGAGCGACCCAACCGCCGCCGACACGTACCATGACGGTCGACCTCAATATGCGAACTAGACGTAGTTTCTGACTATCACCGAACTATATGTGGAAAATCAAAACGAAAAACGTCAATCATCGCAGCACAAATCCGATAATTATTATAATTGCATAATAATAATAATGACGTCATAAACCCCAAAATCCCTCAATACGTTATTATACACCCCGTACCCGGTATTTTCCTTCTCCAACTTGGAACACCCTGAACTTCTGCCGGCAAGTACACAGCATTACCAGCCTCTTAACCTCGTCGTGTATCTTCTCGGATTCGGTGTCTGGTTTCTTTTCCTCCCAGTCGGGTCGCAACGCGGCTATGAATTCTTTCCAGTCGATCAGACCAAGTTTATCATGATCAAACATGTCAGCCACGGCGTTCATTTCCAATTTACTTGTGTCAAATTCTGTTAAAAAATCACATATTTAAGACAATAATTAGCACATTATAATAATCTCGCCCTCCAGATTCACAGCCTCGCGGGCTCTTCCCGTTATCCGAAACTTATTGAAAAATCAAACCATAATATTTTATTTTTGACCCCAAACATTATCTAAAATACATACTGTACAGTGTAATAGTGTGTAAATTATCGATTTTTAACTCACTAGTTTTCATGATTCCGTCGATGAAGTCATCTCTCGGAATGAGACCATCATTGTTCTTGTCCATTTTCCTGAATAAGTCAGTGAGCCGGGATTTCTTGTGGTTCATGAACTTCAGGAACTTTAAACGGAAATCAAACGCAATTAAAACACAAAATCAGGGCATACAACTGTTTTTTTTTATTTATTTTAATATTTACGTACTCGTTTCCTCCACAGATCCCAAGAGAAATTCCTTACTTTCTCGACTTCTCTCAAATAGTTCAGACGTTCCTGCAAACGACGCTGACGTTCCCATGCCATCAGCCACACAGTGTGCCATTTGTCCCAAAGCTGTCGGCAACGCGAATTGCGTAACAGCGGCTCTTCCACTTTGCTACAAGAAAAATTAAAATCAAAAATATTATGTGAAAACGAAAATTAATCTACACCAAAAACACGACACAACTAGGCATTCTACATGTTACAAAGAGTACAGAACAGAAGAATAAAATATGGTACATTATAATACGTATATAATATATAAAATATTTTATATTAAAGTATAGATATTTTCTAGCTTACCTTCCTTTAGCTGGGAATCGAGGTCCAATATGTGGCAAATGATCCATGGACTTATCTCGTATGATTTGACTACCCCGACTAAAAATACGAAAAATAAAACAACAAAATATTAATTATTGATGCAATTATCAAACTCAAGAAAATCACATCAATAAAATAAAATGCATAAATATAATGCACATAGGTTTGTCAGTGAGATTTAAAATTTAAAATGATAACCTTGTTTTATATTAATGTGTTCTTATTTTTCAACCAACCCAAATGGTAAAAGCAAAATTAAAAATTATCAATACCAATAATGTTAATAAGTATTTTTTTAAAATATTTATACTAAACAACAACATAAACCTCAATAAGTTCTGTTATCTTTAGAAAATGTGAAATTACAAGTAAATTTAATAAATATAATTACAATTTACAATGGATAATACTTAAAAATGTATATACATTTTGACCATAGAGAAATATGCTATTATAAATAAATAACTCCATGAATTATAAAAATTTTTGTAACTAGTAATAGTAAAAATTAAATTAAAATAATAGTAAGCAATTAAGTAGATGTCTACAAGAGAAAGTTGATAAAAATAAAAGTAAAACTATATTTAACATACTAGAAAAACACGCATAAAATCATTAATCAATATTAATAAAAAAAATAAAAAATAAAGATAAATTTAAAATATATCAAAAACAATAATTTAATTTACTCTGCTTTATTTCTGGGTATTCAAAAAAATATAAAATAAAATATTCTGGTAAAACTGATGATTGATGCAGATAAATTGAAAATAAGATGTATTGAACGCATTCAATTGTTTTTATATTATTTTTATGGTAAAAGAATGATCTTAATGTATGACAATGAGAGAATCACGTTTTTCCTTTAAGTGGTCATTTAATAGGTCAGTATTTGTCTTCTATGTCTCTATTAATATTAATATTTATAATTTTTAATAGTTTTATTGTTATTATTTTATTTTTTTGCTCACAGAAAAATTTAAAATTGACTACCTAACTGTGGTAAACAACATGCAATAATGTGATTAACCCGATCACTAAATTCAAAAATATAGTAACATCAACATTTAACCACCCACTGTATAAGTATCAATAAAATTACAAAAATATGTATGTGCATTGTGAATTTTATACCAACCTTTGTCTGCGTTGATCACTTAGATCATGTGAACTGCCAGCCAAGTCCTCTCGGCTGAAAATGTGCAAAAGTGCAATCTTATAAATATTAAGCGTGCAATATTGTGTCAATATTTATATAAAGCGAACATAAAATGAAAATATTTCTATAACACAATAAGCTCTAAGTATACAAACATGCAACTGATAATAAACCATAAATAAGGTTTAAATATGGTTGGTTTTTGTTTATTTTAAATTAAAATAATTCCATAATTATTAAATATATTAAAAATGTACATTATCGAATTCTGATTTAGCAAACCTGATAGCAGAAATTTTCTTAGCTGATGGTTTTCTACCCACTGGAGCTGTAGGTTGTTTAACTTTGCACACAGTGTCCACTTCAGTTTGTCTTTTAGAGGTGCTTTCCATGAATTCACGATGTTCTTCAATCAGTTTTTCAACCACTTCTACACTGTCGGGTAGAGGTTCAGATTCAAGATCCAATAATCTGTTTTCTAATCTGGTCAACCAGGAGAATAATTCTTCTAGCAATGAGTCCAAGTCCTGAAGAGACTGTAGGTGTTCGACTAGCCTTTGCTCACGCTACAATAACAAATTATTAATTAAGAACAGTAAAAACAGTTATTAGCCACACAAGTTTTGATAAGAATGTTATTTTACCTGTTTAGCCCAAGTCCAAACTTCTTCCCACCTAGACTGAATTATGGTTATCCAATGCTTGATTACGCCAACTGCGTCTGGATGAGCCTTTTCTAAAATTCTTTGTGCTAAAGTAACAGTAGAATCTTTTTCATGTTCTTTATCAGACATTTCTTCAATGAACTTCCTATGCTCATTCAACTGGTTTCTTGTTTCTTGTTCGTTATCTGGTAATGGTCCAATGAACCTTAATTTCATCTCTGCGTCAGATAACCATTCTAACAGTAAATGTACAGATTTATGTAACTGTTCCGCCTAAACAAATTATAAACAATTTGAGTTGATTAACAATCTATAATTTTTTTAACATTAATATATTTTAATTTGTTTCTAATATGTATTTTTATTACTTGTCTTAAAGCATCTTCAAGTCGTTCGGTTCGTTTTTCGCACAGTTGGCTAGTGCGATTCCACAGGCCTTCTAAATCATCCAATTGATTTTGAATCACAGCACGGTCAGCATTATTAGCCTTGGACATTAGATCTTTACCAGTCTGTCGTACAGTTTTCATTTGTTCGTAACGCTTAGATAATGTTTCTTCAAATGTCTAATGAAAAATATTTACATAAATAATATACACTTAGCTGAATGCAATGTTATCCATAGCATTAAAATGTTAATAAAATTAAACATAAATTAAATTATTTACCTTATGCTGTTCAACTAAAGCCATTACTGTATCCAAATCTCCGTGCACTGGCCCATCATCTGTTAGTCTTTTCTCAGTTTTACGTAACCATTCCAAAAGAGCTTCCATAGCATCTTTAAACTGTCCACAGTATAACAAAGCTTCTTCCAACTTTCTCTGTCTGTCTACAGATTTAGTGCATACCATATTCCACTTTTCTTTTAATTCATTGATCATTTTGTTCAAGGGCTGTTCATCACTCTTAGGAGCTTTTTCTTTTAATGCTTTGCCCATTCTCATAGTAGAGTCATATGTTGCTTGCTTTCCACTTAAGGCTTGTTGTACATCTCTGTGTTTGGCTAAACGTTGTTTAATACGCTCTGGATCATTACCTACACTAGCATCTTGGGTTAACTCATCCAGGTTCTTCTCTGCAGTGGCCAACCAATCCATTAGGCTTGACCATGCTTCGTTGAACTCGCGGGCTTCTTTATACCCATGATCAAGTGCACGAGTTCTTTCAGCACTTTTTGACACAACACGTTCAAAACGATGTTGTACACTAAAAATACAAACAATAATTTAAACAAAAATTATTTGAATGGATAACATTAATATTAAATAATATTAATTTTACCTGATTAATAAGTTTTTAATGAGTATGACATCTTGTTTCTGTGAAAAGTACTTCAGATGAGTTCCTTTCTTGTCCAAATGAAGCATTATCTCCCGATGGGAGCTTACATCTTTTTGGAAAGTCTTATGATCTTCAATCTGTGTTAAAATGGTGGCCAGAATACGAGAAACCGGTTTCAAGTTAGATAATGTTTTTTCAGCATCAGTAAGCCAATCAACAAATGCCTAAAAATTATAATATAGAAAAAATAATTATAAAACAATATTATATTATATAATATATTATTAAATATATATATATATATATCAAACATAGGTACCTGTAAAGCATTATGGAATTCGGTAGCTTCTTTAAGTGCAATTTCCAATTTGATTTTTTTATCATTAGCTCTGGCGGTCACACTATCCCACCGCTGTTTTAGGGTCTTCAAGTTTTGCTGCAGATTTCCAGAATTTGGTGATTTTTTCAAATATTCTTGTCCTTGAGCCAAAACTGTCTCCACTTTTGGTCTATTCGATTCTAGTTCGTCATATACTTCCATGAAACGTTCCAATTGTTCACTAGCTGTTTCAGGTAAGCCACCAACTGGTTTTGATGTCGCTATTACACCATCAACTTCACCTAGCCATGAAAGCAGGTCCTGTATTTCTACGGCAAACCTTTGGGCTTCTTGCAGCGCGTCTTCTAATTCTAATTGCCGATCTGCCGCTTTTTGTAATAAGTCTCTCCAGCTTTTGTTCAGAACATTTAGTTTATCTTGAGTGGAGTTAGCTTCAGCTGATCCTTTTCCATTTTCAATCAGTTGTCGACCAGCATCATTCAAAGTGTCAACACTCGACTGATGGGCATGAATGTCATTCACCAATACTTTGAGCTTAGCAAGTTCAACTTCTAATAACTGGGAATCACCAGCAACAGGTTTCAAATCTTTGTCTAATGTTTTATTAGTACCATCAATCCAAGCAAGAAGTTCTGCCAATGCATGATGGAATTGGCCTAATTGTAAAAGACTGTTTTCTAATTGACGCTGTCGTTCTACAATACCCTTCAATAGATTTTCCCATCTACGGTTAACTTCAGTTAATGGTTGTTTGAGAGCAGCTGCCTGTTCAACTGTAGTTCTTTCCGTAAGTTCTTGGGCTTGCCTATTATGTACAAGAAATAAAATATAAGAATACGCAATATATTATTTTAAACTAAAATTGAAGTGGTTTCATCTAAATTAATTTATAACTATTACCTAGTAACACTTCTGTAAAATAATTAAATCCATTGTAAGCCGTAGAAAAACATACAAAAGTGATTAAACACAATAAATACTTAACGACCTGACCCAGTACTAATGAATAATAATCATTATTTATTAATATTATATAACTGTAATTACCTGTTCAAAGCTTCTACTTTAACCATTTGAGGATCAATATCAGATTTAAAGTTCTTAAGTTCACCAATTTGATTTTTAACAACTTTGATGTCTGTTCCCAATGCACCTAAATTGGCAAATCTGCGTTCTGCTCCATCCAAAAATTTGAGCAAATCCTAAAAATAATTTATATTAATTACGATTAACATTAAAATTTGTATTAATTATTCATACTTGTAAGGTTTCATGGAATTCCATAGATTTTTCCATAGCTTGTATCAAATTTTCTTCACGTTTAGCAAACAATGCAGTTACAGTTTCCCAAGCATTATCTAAGTCTTCAATATGTTTCTTAACTTCGGGCTTATCAGGATCTCCACAAACTTTCATTAATTGTTTACCACTTGCACGGCACTGGTCTACTTCAGGTTTGGTCTGATCAATTTCTGCTTTAATTTCTTTTAAAGCAGCTTTTTGTTGTTTCAATATAGCTGGTTCTACAGCTGGTGCATCTTGCGAGTGTAATGAATCTTGTAAATTTTTTAGTGTACCCATCACATTCTGTAATTCTTCCCAGAATCTCTCAGCTAGTATGAGGGCTTCTTCAAGACTACGCCCACGATCATTAGTCGCTTCTTGGACTTCATTCCACAAACTGTTCAATCGATCTAATTTACGTTTTATGTCTTTGACTGCGGGGTCCGAGGAATTCGGAGCCTTATTAATAACATCATTAGCTGCTCTTTTCACTGCTTGGAATGCATCAGCACGCTTATGTAAATCTTCAACAACAGCGTCGTTTTCATCTTGTTGGTCACGAATTTTGGGAGGATGAGCAGATATAGGTTCAGCACCAGATACTTGTTCGGCAGTATTTTGCAATGCTCTTAACATGCCTTCCAATTTATCACTAAATTGACTCGTTTCTTGTAATGCTTTTTCCAGAGCTTGTTGCCTTTGCCTAAGTTCAGATCTTAGTGCTGCATACCGGGAATTATCACTGTCTATAATGTATTGGATTTTCATCCCCTCATCTTCGTTACATAGTCTGATTAAGGCTTCACCAGTCTTATTAAGTTTATCCACAAGTGGTTTATGTTCGGCAATAGACTGTACAAACATTTCATTTTTATCTTGTTGCTGGGCAATAAGTTCAGGTCTCAAAGCAGGCATAGCTAACATTGATACTTGTCTCTCCATATCATCTAACCAACCAGATAAATCAAAGTGTGATTCTTGGAAATGTTGAGCAAGAGGTAGAGCTTGTTCAAGTATACTCAAACGTTCAGCACTTAATGATGACACATGTTCCATAACTTCCCGAAGGTCTTCCATTTTTTCACGCATGAGACTTGTGTCATTGCTTTGTGTAACTTCTCGTAAAACTTTCTTGGCCATAGACAATACATCTCTACCACGTCCTTTTTGACTCGATATGTCATCGTTAAGTGCCTTGTGTTCTTTAAGTTGTACACGAATAATATCCACTTCACTACTTGGAGGTTCTGCGTCTCTTAATTGGTTATCTACTTCACGGAACCAATCTAACAGGTCATCCATATCACCAATGACTTCAAGTGATCGTTGTTTAGACAAATGAATACGTTCAGCTTTTCTTTGAATTTGTTCAGCAATAGCGTCAAATCTTCGATTATCTCTTGTAACAAGGCCTTCAATAGTTGAAGCACCTTCACCAGGAGACATTTGACACAATTGTGGTCCTATTTGATTAATGTTTTCTAAAACTGGACGGAATTCTGAAAAACAAAATAGTTTATTATTATATAAATGTATTAATTTTGTTTTGAAAAAAAAAAATATTATGTACTGCAGTATTTCTATATACCTTGAATATCAAGTTCTAAATTATGTATGTCTTCTTCTTTGGGTTCTGCGGTTTGTAATTGTGATTCAGCTGATAACATCCAATCACCCAAACGTTTATGAGCATTATGGAATTGCTGTACAAGTGGCAACATGCTTTCGGCATTCTTTAATAAATCAGTGCCAGCAGTGACCAAGTCATTGAAACGTCTCTGCAATACGTCTAACTTATCTTTTAATTGAATGGCTTCATCACTGGTTATGTGTTTCATAAGCTCCATGCCTGCATCTACGGTTCCATCAACATCTGATTGGTGGTTCGATATTTCTTCACATAGATCCGCAATATCCTCCATTTGTTCCACTAGTTTATCTGTATGCACAGGTAGTACTTTGTATTTGCCTAAACGTTTCTCCATGCCTTCCATCCATGCTTGCAAATCTTGATAAGTTAATACCAGATGTCTTAAACCAGCACGAGAGTCTTGTAACAATTGTCCCACTTTATCTGAGGTATTTACAAGTGTAGCATAACGATCAGCTGTTTCTTGGATACGATCCGCTACACCAGATGCTTCCTCTTCACCAACCAAAGCCATTAATGTACTAGCTACTTCGGTAAGATCATGGAACTCAGGATTTTTAGATAAAATTTCATTGTGCAATTTCTAAAACAAAAAATAAATATGGATAGGTTAAAGTGGGAAAATTGTAAAAAATAAAGTTATCATTATTAGAAATCATAATATCTCAATAGCATAAAAGTATAAATTACTTATTTGATATAAAAATAATAGAGCATTAAACAACATACGTACTTTAAACCAACAAATTATGTATAAAATTATTAAAATACATATAATAATATACAATACTAAATTTTTATTTAATAATGGGAATAATAATAAAATTAATTTTTAATTTTACTTACACTATGTTCTTTAATCCTCTGTTGTATTTTTTCTTCATCTGTAGGAATTAGTTCCATGTCCTTAATTTTTTTCTCGCTTTTATCCAACCATTCCAAGAGCGGCGTAATTTTTTCTAAGAACTCTTTAGCCACAACCATAGCTTTTTGCAAATCATCCATGCGTTTTGTAGCACCACGATCCAAATTATCAAAACGTTGAGATAATTCTTTCAATTGTATTTCAATTTCCTTACGTTCTCTAGGATCTACATTAGCCGCAACTTCATTACCCATATCAAATATTGATGACAATGAATTTTGACGGTCGGCTAACATTTTCTTTAAGAACTGAAAAATTTTAAATTAAGTTTAACATATTATTACCTAATCCAATAACAATTAAAAAATAAATAATTATTTACCTTTTGTTCTTGTAATTGTGCTTTTACGACCTTGTAATCAGCTGAAGGTGGTTTTTGATTAGACACTAATTCTTCTGTATCAGCTAACCACTTAGCAAATCCATCCAAAGCGTCTTGGAACTTGCCAGATTGTAAAAGCCCATAGTCAAGACGTCTGTCCCTCTCGTTTAATTTTTCTTTGAGTGCATTCCACTTATCATTCATTTTTTCCAAATCTTTTTCTAAAATACCAGTGTTTACACCCCTGGCTGCAGATTGTATTAATCTTTGACCTACACCATTAACTTCATTGACAGACAAAATCAGTGGCTCAATGGTGTTCTTTCTGAAAGAACCAAACTCTTGTTGTTGGAATTTAATTGCCTCCACTTCAGATCCAATTGGTTTCAAACTCTTAAATTCATCAGTTGCATGTTCTATGTCTTGAACAACATTATCGTGCTTATTTTGGAAAGCTTGTAGTCTGTCTAAAATATTTTCAAGATCAGTTTGTCTGTTTGATGCTCGTTCGTCAAGTTTGTTTAATAAACGTGTCAGTGATTCAGCTTGATCACGCATTGAAGTAGAGTCTTCCAAACGTTGACCTAGTTCAAGCATTACTGTAACATCATCTCCAGCCCTTGCAATTTTCTTGATAAATTTGTCTACTTCATCTAATTGTCCAGTAACAGTTTTAATATCTCGACCAGGTGGCTTCAATGAGTCAAATTCAGCTTCTAAGTCATTCAAGTTTTTACCCAGAGCTTTGACTTTATCTGCATATTGTGCCAATGCAGTCGAAGCTGAAAGTAATTGTGAACACCTATCGTCCAATTTACCTTCTAAATCGTCTAATCTATCCATAAGATTGTCAACATCATCTTGTAATTTTAATGAGTCACCAACACCCATTTGAACAGCTTCTGAGGCCAAGTCACCAGCTGTTTGCCTTAGACTTACCAATGGATTTCTTAATTTTTTAGCATCTTCACGCAATGCTTTGATTCTCTCCAACAGCTTTGGATCACGCGCCGCACCTCCAACCGAATCGTGAGAAGTAAGTTTATCTTCACAACGCTGTAATGCGTGTTCAGAATCTCTAAGGTTGTCGGAAAAGTCAGATAACTTTCTTGAAATGTCTTCTAACCATTGTGTTTTTTCCATTAATTCATTGTTCAATCTATCCCATCGAGTTTTGATGGTTGATAGTTCTTGTTTTACAAGTTCTTTATCCACATCACAAGAAGAAAGGAATGTTTCTCCTAGGTTTTTAACATTCTCAAACTCACCAGAGTGTTTCCAGACTTCATTTCTAAAAGCAGACAATTCTCTTAATTGTTTATCCACATCTTTTTTACTAAAGCTGTTTGGTCGAATAAGTTCTAATTTATTTTCGGCTTGAGCCAACCATGGTGTAAAGGATTCTTGGGCTCTATAATATTTTCTACAATGCTCCATGCATGTTTGCAGTCTGTTATGGCGGTCTACAGCTTCTTTGCGCAGTTTGTCCCAATTCTGTTGTATTTTGTCTAAATCGCGTTGCAAATTACGAGATTCATTACGTTGTCCAGTTCGTGATAACATATCACGACCCTTATTCAAAAGCATAATTACTTCATGTTCTTTGTGTAACACTTCTTTGTATATTGGCTCATACTGAGAAACTTGTTGTTGTAATATATCTTTATCAGCAGATATTAATAGACGTTCTGTGAGACTGCCCAATTGATCAGACAGCCAACCAAGTGTCAAAGCACAGGTAGCTTCAAATTGTCTACCGTCCTTCAATGATCCTTCAATTTCAGCTTTTTTATTGTCCAATTTCTTTTGCAAGTTGTTATATTGACGATTAATGGCAGCTAATTTTGCTTGGATATCTGCTTTACAAGCCGGGTCATCTAATACATTACACAAATGATTGCCAGCATCTTCTAAATCAGCTAATAATGGTCTTTGGCCTTCTAATTGTCTTTCCAAGTTTTGTATTTTTCTAAGCCTCTCTTCTGGTTCTTTATCATATGAAATATCATCTAATTGATCAGAAATATTTTGCAATGCTTCAGTCAAACGAGCGAGACCTGCATCAAATTCTCGAGTGGAATCAGCTGCTGCGCCAAGATTGGATGCTCTATCTTCCAATTTGCCAAGTAAATCTGACCATTTTTGTAAAATTGCTGTTAATTTATTAGAAAATCGTTGAGCGTCAGGTGAGTTTGGATCTGGTAGTCTATTGAGTATGCTTTCACCAACAGATGTTAAATGAGTAAGTTGAGGTTGCTGAGTTCTAAATTCTTCTCTCAACACTTGAATTTGCTGAACTTGACTTTGTACTATTCTAGAGTCTGATGATATTGGACCTAAGACATTTAACATACGCTCTTTGGATCCTAACCAGTTGGAAAGATTGTCATGTGAGTCATGGAAATCTTTCAAGTCTTCAAGAAGTTGAATGCGATTCTTACAAATATCATTTAAGTTCTTCCAACGGCTTGTAACATTTTGTACGTCATCATGTAATCTATCAGCTCCCAGAGAAGTTGGTTTCTTTTTTAATAGATCATTTACGCCAGATTTCGTACTATCTAACAAAGATTGTTTTTCATACATTTCTTCAAGAACAGCTCTGACTTGTTTTGCTGCTTTATCAGACTCTTCTTTAGTCAGAGGAATACTCTCTTTTGGTAATGATTTCTGTGTTCTATCTAAAAATTGGTTTAATATTTTCATATTTTCAACCAACTTTCTCACATCATCTCTAATAGTATCTAATTCATTTTGTCTGTCTGATATTTTTACACCTAATAAATTATATCTGTTATTAATCTCATTCAATTCTTGCTGCACAGGGCTGTCATCTAAACCATCTTCAATTCTGTTGTATGTGAAACTTACAACAGAACTTCTAGGAGAATCCCTAGAAGTTTTTCTTAATGAGTCCAACGAATAGCGTTTAGTAGGAGACACTGAACTACGTCTTCTCATAGAATTGGTAAGGTTAGAATCATAAAATGTAACCCCTAGGTCATTAAGTCTGTCAATAGTAATGCTGTAATCACGATGGTCCTTAGAAATTGGTTTCAGTTCATCAATTTGATTTTTAATAATATTCATATCTACAGCAACACTTTCTAATTGGTTAACTCTTTTCTCAGTGTTATTTAACCAAATTAATACTTGATCTCTCAATTTTTCATATGCTTGAAGTTGTTCTATTTTAGCTTTAGATAATCTCTGCTTTTCTTCTAATAATTGGTTTAAATTTTTCCATTGGTTTTCCAATCCTTTAACACGATCACGTACAGGAGGAGTGTCGGTTACGTCCTTATTGTTAATGAGAGTTTTTCCATCACGTATTGTTTGATCTAATGCTTGTCGTTGAGAGTCTCTTTGAGCAATTAAATCATCCAACTTGCTTTCAGGCATATCGTTGAAATTATCTAATGCATTTGCCAGCCATTGTTCAAGCATTGCTGCTTGACTATTAAATGATGACAATATTTGGTTGATGTCATTTAATAATTCACCTCGTTTAGCAGTCCTATCCAAGAGCTTTTCAAAACGAGTCGTAACATCTTTTAACTTGACCTCAATTTTTTTGGTAAGTCTAGGATTGCTTGAGTTGATCATTAACTCTTGTGTAGAATGTGCGACGCTGTCAACGCTTGCTCTATGTGTATCAATATCTGACTGCAACAATCTGTACTCTCGGATTTGTTCAGATAGACGATCTGTGTGTAAACTTACTGGTCTCGTTATATTCCTATAAAAATTTTATTTCATTAAGACAAGTTAATAATTTTACCAATAAATGTTGGTCATTAATGCTAACTTGAATAATCACTAAAAACATTTTTTAATGGATTAACAATCATAAAAAAAATTTTAATTAAAAGTAATATACTTGAGGAAATAAGGAACTATTATAATAGGTAATAGGTAATTAAAGAATTGCTTATTACAAATGGGTTGGTTATTGAAATTAAATATTGATAAGATGGGTTATAAGTAAAGACCGGATTTATATGTTTTTACATATCACTACTGGGTCTATGCAGTCTTATGAGAGTAAAAATGTGGACGATTCGTTCAATTCTGAATGCGTAGAAAAAAGTTTTGTTTGCATATTTGAGAATATTTCATGGGTTAGAGAATATTTAACCCATTTAGCATATTTTGAAATATTTCGTGTTAATTGTGGGAAAAAAATTGTATTTATTTTTAATTTTAATATTACGGTACCCAGAAAAACATTTTTGAACATTTACAATTTTTTTTTTTTTATAATTTCCAACTCTTACTAAAGTGCAATAGTATACCATTTAAAACACAACTTTCAATACCTAATTATTATTTAATACCTCTATATTAAAATAATGTTGAAAAAAAACATATTAAAGAAAATAATGATGTTTATTGATTATTTTTGCATATTTTTGCATATTTTTGCATATTTTTTAAATTTTTAAGAGAATATAATGAGAATATTTTAAGGTTATTTAGAGAATATTAGCATCATAATTTAGGTATTTTAAGAGGACTCTACCAATACATTTGTTGTCTCCATCTAACAAACGTACAACATAACAAATTTTTGTTTACTTGTTTTATTAGTGTGCTGTTAGCTTTGATGTTAGAGTGAATTAGCCTATTATCAAACATTTAGGTTTTTAGGTAAAACTTTATCTATATTTAAGCGTCGGCGATTTTTTTAATATTTTAATATTTAAGCAATATAGAGTATGAAAATATCACAAATTAAAAATACTAGTATCTCCCTTGAATATTAAAATATTAAATAAAAGCCGATGATATATCACAGATAATGTAAAAGTTTGATAATAAGTCAATTCCCTCCAATATCAAAACTCACAACACACTATTGAAACTAGTGGATACAATTTGTTTGTCATATTTGCATAAGACGAAGACAACAAATGCATAAGTAACGTTCTCTTAAATAAAATGAAAAAACTTACTTTAATGTGGCTTCAGCATCGTTTAACCAATGAAGTAATGAATCTAAAGCATCCTGCACACCATGTGATTGAACTAATGCAGTGTCCAATTGTGATAGTCGGTCAATTAAACCATTACATAAAGATCTGTACTTATCTTCCAATTCATTAACTGGGCCTTGAATGGCCTCAATTTCTTTGATACCACTTTGGCCTTCAAGTGATCTAATTAAGCCATCTGCAGCTTGTTTGACATTTTCAATAAGCCTAGCTTGTCCCAAAAATTCATTATTCAAAGTTTTTGTTCGGTTGAATTGATCTTCAAGAGCATTTGGATCGGCACCAATTGGTTCATTAATGATTTTAATAGCTCTTGGTTCTGCTTCTCGAAGCCAAGCTTTAACAGCGTTCAAGGCATCCTTATATTCTCTCTGTTTAGAGTTAAGTCCGCTTAATTTATCAGACAAGGCATTAGCTCGTGCTAATAAATCTCTATAATTATTAGTGACATTGATAACTGTATTTTTAACCACACTATCTTGTGATGATACTGGTTCGATATGATGAAGTCGAGAAGGTAAACCCGTTCTGAAATCATTTAAACAGGTAAGATATTCTTTAGACTCATCAATAAACTTTTGGGCTGCCATTGTGATAAAGCGGAGATCTGCTTGGTGTGAAATTACATCAGACACAAACTCCCTTGTGGATTCGGTTGATGATGTATCCGCAAGTCTATTTATATTAGCTAATGCTCGTTCTTTTTCATCAAGAGTGCGCTGAGCTCTATCCATCCATGTTGTAAATGTAGTAAGTTCAGATTTAAACTTGGACAGTTCATCTTTAGCAGAGACTAAGCGACGTAGCAGTTTATCAGTGCGTTCATTTGCATGGTCATACCGAGATTTCAGAGATTTTCCTTTCTTCTCAACATTATTTATTTCTTCTCTAGACAAGTATTCACTACCCGTGGCAATTATATGACGCACTTGATCCAAACATGTTGTAATAGGACGTAGTTGAGAATCAATTTCTTCTTTAATCAGCTGAAAAATATAAGTACATAAATATTATATTGAATATAAGATAAATTAATGTATAAATTTAAAATATCCATACTTTTAAAATGTTTATTTGATTACGTAGTTGATCCAAACCTTCTTGAGCTATATCTTGATTTGCAATTCTGTCTTCAATTTCTCCAATCCAGTTTAAGTATTCTGACAGTGTGTCATCGCACAGTTTGTACTTTTCTGCCATGGCTTGCTATAAAAATAAATTTCAATTTATGTTATAAAAAAATCAGTAAGAAGAACTATAGGTAAGTAAAAATTTAAAAAAAATTAGTGCAATTATGAATTTAGCATATATAATATTATTTTTAATGCATACAAATTAAAAGCTTATTACATCTAAAAACTAATTTTAGTTTTCATGTGTTGTTGTTTTCATTTGTAAATCAGTTAAAATAAGCCTTTACAAAAAAAAACAACATACAACATTTGTTACAATAACATCACAAAAATAATTTTGTTAGGCATATTATACAGGCAAAAAATAACTGGTATGTATAGCTTTCAAAAATAATCTGGTTGTCCTGAAAAATAAAACACAAACACAAAAGCTATGAAAAAAGAAAACTTAAAAAAAAAGCTATACTCTTAATAAATAATTAATTAAAAAAGTTTGTTGACAAAACAACTAATATAATTTTAAATCACAATACACCATGCATGGCATAACATTACATCATTGAAGTTACCAAGGTTATTCCTGTGGTGCTTGATTCTAGTAGTGATACAGGTAAAGATGGTACATTTCTACTCTCATTATGTATAAAATCTTCTAATTCTTCTTCTGTTATTGATTCTTGTACAAAAAACTGAGGTCTCATACTATTAGACCGTTCAACTTTACGTTTTCCACCTTTTATTTCAACTGTTTCAACAGGTGAAGAAACATATTCAATTGCTGATGGATCATATACAAAGTTACCTTCTATAGCTTCTTTCATTGTACTACCTTGATAGTGACCAGTGGCATCTAAAATATCTTTCCTCAGTGCTTGTTTTAATGATAATGTTTTTGGCTTAGTTGGATCAATTACTACAGCAGAATCTGGATTTATAATGCGCATATCAATGCACTCTTTAAATGATACTAACCTGTCAGTACCAGGTATAATAAAAACACCAGATTCGGGATCAAATAAATTTTGTTTAATTGCTTCAAATAAACTCCAACCTTCTGTTGGCAAATCAGTTCTAGGATCTTCTTTAATTTTCAAGGCGTCTAATGTTTTGGTCAATACGACTTTCAATGCACTTTTTGGTTTGAGGCCATTAAGTTTTGCTAAAAGTTGTAATTCATCTTCAGCCAGATTAATCTTATCTAAGTTTCCTTGATGAACGGCGTCGAGTACAGTAATTTCTTTTTCATTTAATGTGACTTTTTTATTTAACACTTGAAATACCTCACCCCTAACCTCACTCGAATTAAGAGTTTCACTAAAATCAGCAATATGTTCTTCATTTTTTACCTTTATCCTTTCAACTGGTCCTCGTTCAGCATCCATTAATTCCTTTTGAATAGCTTCCAGCAAAGTCATTTGTGGTCCATTATCACCAACAACACACGGACCCAAAAGTTTGTTTGCTAAACCTTTGTCCACCAGTCCTTTCTCAACAGCTTGCTCAATACTTACCCAACCAGATTTTGAATCTGGTTGAGTGGCAATACGACCAGTTCGTACATCTAATACTCGTAAACGAATTGCTTCGCCTACTGTTAAAATTTCGCCAGTCTTGGGATGAACAATTCCTGGAGCATTAATAATATCATCATCAAGTCCAGTGGCTTCTTCCATACGTCGACGCAATGAACGAATATCTGCATCACCATTAAATTCGACGGTTTGTGTAGAATGTTGATTACCCATTGCAAATGACTGATGATCAATATTTGTAGCTGTTATTGTTTCGTCTATACCATTTGTCGATACACTAGAATAAAAAAAAAAAAAACACAACACAACTTTAATCATACAACTATGAAAACATACTAAGACTATATAGTATCAAGTACTAACTCAGGAATGGTATCATATATATTGAATTCAGTTCTGAATGTGCGCAACGGCCTAGCCTCTAATGTCTTCACATATTCCTGCAACATTTATTTAGACTAATCATTTCTAATAGATAAATTGATAGGTTAAAGCCAAACCTTGGGTATCTTACAGTAATTATATGTTGCTTAATAACTTCAAGGGAACAATACTCTACCATTTTTAATTATTTGTAGTAAAAACTAAAAGTGCAAAATAATTGACAAGAGGAGTGTTACTGTGTAGGTGTAATCAACTATACTTAACAAAATATTTGTTTTCATACACAAGAGTATATAATTAACAGAATGTATTAATAAAAATTTAAATTGACCTAAGTAAAAACAAGGTAGTATTATTTTGAAATTTACAAATGTAAATATTTTTATTTAAATATCATTGTAAGCTAACCAAACATTTGTATATTTATATAACACTACAATTGTTATGTGGGAGCCGAACTTCAAAATGTATGTGTCTCAGAATAATAATGATTAGATATAATAATTTTGATATTTATAGAATGAAATTTTAATTTTAATATTTATCATCAAATTCTATGAATGTATACTATTGTAACATCATTCAATAAAATATTGTAAGTAGGTAGTTGGAATTTTTTGGAATAAAAAAATTATCTCTTTTTACTTTAATTTAAATTAATTAGATAGTAACAACTTATGTTTAAGAGAAAACCTCTTAATTTAAAGTATAATAATTTAAATTTAGTTTATTAATGAGGGCTTATGAATATATTGAATTCATGAATTGTTTTATTTTACAGAATCTTCATATATTTTACACAATTTAACAATCATTGAATTAAATTTAAATGTGTTATTTTTTATCAGTTTAAAATAAATATAATTAAAAATATTTGAAGACACCCATAATTACTATTTTAATTTAGAATCAATTGTTATTCATACATTTTTTTTAAACTTGGATATTTTTTTGAAATCATAAATATAAAAACAATAGATATATAATTGTTAGATTAAAAGGAATCAAATATTATATAGAAATTAGAAAATACTAAATATTAATTGTAGAATTAAATTAATAAGATTTAACAAATATTGATAATGGATCCTACTTACTTAACATTCTAAAAATAATCTTACTAACCTGTAGTTCAAGATCATCAGTATCGACTGATGCTAGATTTTTCAACTGGTCAATCAGCATGTTAAGCAATGCTTGAAATCTATGGTTGAGCACATCAAGTTCATGAGACACAGCCAATTCACCAACACTGGGATCCATATTTTGTCCTTTATTATGATTGCTGGCATCAAGGCTTGGATGAACTTCGTCTACCAGCCACGCACAGTAATGTTGAAGTCGTAGGTCATATATCTATTTGCGGGTTAATTATACGCATAGTCTTTGTTATGGTCTGTTAAATGGTTATCACAGCAAATTTCGATTTTTATTTTATGTTAAAAAGCGTCGTTACCTTAGCTTCTCGTATAAATCTGCCACCGTCCACATTGACGCTCTCAATTGCTTTAGTACGTTCCTGCACCTTGTTATACAAAGCCTACGAGATGTATTTGATCAATAAATAAAAAAACCTTTGTTCTGGCCGTAAGGCTTTACTTGGATAATGTAATACAGTATACACTTATGTTATATTAATATTTAATATTATACAATATATTAAATTATTATGTATTGTTTATTTAACGTGCAATGGAATGTTGAGTTTAAGTAATATAAAGTACATGACTCACCATAACATATTATATTTAATGATTTATGCCAGCTTTATATATTTATATACACTTACCTTAGTAGTTTCTGTAAGATCTCTTGCTTGCATTTTAAGAGGTACCACATTATTCAATTTAACATAGCTCTCATCAATGATTTTAACTTCAGACTGGTACGAATTTTTGTATTTATTCAAAAGATCGTAAGCTGCTTCACAGCTCTTTAGCCTGTAGGAACAAAGATACGTACAATATTATTGAAAAATTAAAGTGAACAAAAAGTCTTTGATATGTTTCACATTAGTACTAGAAGATGATTAATATCTTATTTTTGTTGTATAAATTAGTAATAAGTGAATTTAATTTATAGGTAATTTATTATTTTACCTGTCGACTAATTGACTACAAACATTATTCCATCTACTTGTAATACGATTTACATCACTGTCTAGTCTATCCAAATCGTGATGAGCAGTTCGCGGTAAGTGGTGTCTGGATTTTTCTGTTAAACGCCTGGTATTGTGTTTATCTTCAACCAACTGATCAATGATTGGCTGTTGAAGGACAACATTTTTTTGTAATGCTATCAGATCTTGATGCACCTTTATAGAATTATACACATAAATATATCACTGTGAACTTGACATTAAATATTAATGAAATTAATTTACTAATTTTAAAGCCGGTAATTCAGATGGCATTTCACCATAGGATGCCAATTTTATTTCAAAATCTGATATAACATTGTTTGCATCATCTAATCCAGACAAAGTAATTTCTGCACACTTGAGTCTTTCAACATAAAGCTGAGAGAGATTCCATAACTGGTTCCATTGGTTCAAAACCTTATCATGTTTAGCTTGTAAGGCTGCTGTTTTGTTTGGTATGTTTTTGAATGTAGCTTGCATGGCTTCTACATCAGGACCCAAGTTCTATAGCACAAATAAAATTATTATGATAACATATTATTATTCTATTACACAATCCACGATTAAAGATAGTATAGTTGCACAACGAACCATAATAAAGTGTTGCTCCGAGTTTCCTAGTTTCCTCACAACGATTAGCGGAACCGAGCATTGGCGCTCCAAGCGTTTAAATATTGAATCATATATATGAATCATATAATGTGTATGCCTAGTACTTAATTTTTACGCTATCAGCGCTAGTAAAAGCTTCTAGAGTATCGTTGATAATAAAAGAAACTATGAGCATCATTTAATTGTTTCTTATCATAGTTCGTTGGGCAACTATACTATCTTTAATCGTGACACAATCTAACAAATGATGAATAAAATACCTTCAGTGATGTTTCAAAATCTTTGTGTTGAATAACTAAATGTTCCAGAGTGTCCATGTCTCTTGGTATAGGGGCACTCAATCTAGTATTTAATGTGTGTTCATATTCATCCAATGAAATTTGAATAGATTTAACTTGATCAGTAAACATTCGTGTAAGGTTTTTACTGTCTTCTTCGGCTTGTGATCGCCTTTCAAATTCGTCAAATAACCTGTTAACTTCATCCATTTCTCTCTTGAGTCTTCTTAATTGAGGGTCAGCTGGATCACCTTCTCTCAACAACTTATTAGCATCTTCATTTAATGCCTTACGAATAGCATTACGTTGATCAGCACCCATGGCCAAAAACTATAAAAAAATAAAATAAATAAATAAGTTTATTTAATTAAAAAAATTAAATAAAATGTTTATTACTTGAGCCAAATCCCAACCCTTGACAACTTTGATAGTAGCAAATATCATATTTTGACGCATACGCAATTGTTTACGTTGCCATAATGCTGTTGAACGATCATATGCTCTACGCAAACGATCTACAGAATCTAAAGCTTCTTGATCAGGAGGAGGTATTAAAAATACAACACCAGGAACATTTGAATCATCAGTTAGATTCATTCCTCTGGACACTCTCCATTTGATTCGTCCAGAGTTATCATGGAGCAACCATTGAGAACCTTTTTCAACATTAATCTAAGAAAAAAAAATTTTGTTAAACATTAACTGTTTTATCATATCATAATTTTTTTAACATACCCCATTTTGTTTGAAGCTACAAATTGCGTTCACTGGTATAGGTCTAGTAATTGGAAGTCTACGTTGCTTCAGTGGAACTACTTGCCTTGATCGATCTTCAAGTGTACCAATCACTTCACTGAAGTTATTTAATTCTTCTCGGAGGTCTTGCATACCTTTCAACAAACGTTCTCCATCATCCAAACTAAATTCCGATTGGCTAAAAACAGAATTTAGTAACTCGTCTCGTTTGTTTAACCAATGTTCAGCTTCTTTGACATCAGTATAGAACTGATGATAGTAAGTGGCATGCTTTAGATGAGTTTCTAAACAAAGAGTCAACTGGAGTAACCAAGTCCATTGTGTTTGTAATGCAGATATATAAGCTTCAATACACTTTGATGCAAGATGACCCTGAAGAATTAACGCTTCTCCGCGATCTTGGACAGAACTTAATTGAATCTCTCGTTTCTCAAGTTCTGACATTAAAGACTGGAAAAATAAATAATAATAATTTTTATAAAACATAAAATAATAAGGGAGTATAAATTTAATCAAAACACACAACCTCAATCCCTGATCCAAATGCATGCTTAAAAATTAGTTAAAATATTAAAAAATTAAACCTATTATATAATATTATAATAAATACTAAATATTACCTCATAGTATTGTCGAATTGATGGTATGTTTAAATCTTTATCACTCCAATCACGATTTAATTCAATTTCTTCTTTCTCGTTTAGCCAAATAAGCTGATTGGTAGCTGATTGCAAGAAGTCTTGCAATGTTTCTAGATCAGATAGTCTTTTATTAGAGAAAGTAACTAATTCAGCATAAACTTTCTGCAATGTATTCAAATGCTGTGAATACAGAGATAGCTCATCTCCATGGAAATTACTCTTAGCATTTATGCAATGCTCAACTTTAGTATGGAATTGGTCGATTATTTTATGTTCACGCTGGTGTTGGTCCAAAAGCCCTTGGACACTGGGCAAATCTGAGCCATATTCAGCTTCCTGTAATTGTTTCTATAAATACATAAAAACAACATAAAATTAGCAAACACATAAAAAAAAACCAATTTTCAAATCTATCCTACCAATTTGTTATTGCACCAATCAATGCATTCTTGCAATGAACGGAAATGAGTATTGGTATCAACAAGTCGAGTTTCCAGAATGGTTCGTGTTTGTTTGGTAACTGTACGCTCTTCAACAATTGGAAATGATAGAGTAGCCAAAGGAGTAAGAACTTTTGAATGCAACAAAGAACGCAAATTTACCCATCTCTGATGCAGTTTTTCCACCCTAAATAAAAAATATATAAAATATAAAAATTTAATGAATAAAATATAATATATAGTAGTTACCTCTTTTGTAACTCAGGTGCCTGCACATAACGTCCTTCTCTGAGTGCTTGTACATCAACAAACAACGATTGAATAGTATCTTCAGATAAACGCAACTCAGTCTCCAGTTGATCAGCATTGTGTTTTGCATCCAATGGATGCAGTCTATCTGCCCGGCGACCTTCTTCTACAATTCTAGTTTCCAACTCATCCAACTTTAAGTCGGTGCGCTTGGTTTCACGATGAACTTTTTCCGCTAATCTTTGTAAGCGTTCAAGACGTTTTATTTCTTCCTGAATAGCAGAATCTCGATCTTGGTATGACATCATCAAACGATTCCAGGTACGGTCAATAGCATCAGCTTGTAATTCTGGTTCAATATCATTTTCGCCAACAGCCTCAAAATATTTCTATAAATTATAAAGTTCTATGAATGTTTCTACTAACAAGACACATGTTATATATATGTATTATTACTTGAAGTTCCTTATATAAATGGACCAGGTGTTGTTTGTCCCGATGGCGAGGTGGAAGCTCTTCATTACGAAACTTAGTAGAATCAGATGCTAATTTTTTCATTTCAATAAGTGTTGATGGGAAATTACGGTCGGACATTACAGATAACTTTTCACGCATCCAACGGTTCAATGATGAGGCAATTTCACGATATTCCCCAGAACGTTGTTGAGATTCCTACACAAATATAAAAATAAAAATAATAAATATTTAGAAAATAAAACTATTCAACTTTTACTTACAGAATCATAAAGAGGGTGCAAACGCGGGGGTTCCGGGAACACTTCGTGTAATGATGATATATAAGTAATAATCGATTTTTCGTCAATTTCGTGGGTGTCAACGTCTGTAAAATAAGTATTACAATAATGAATTTACAAAATCTATGCAAATATTATGATGCAATTATGATGATCACCTTCCGGATCCAATAATCTAGTGACTCCATATTCTCGTTCTGCGATGTAAAATGCAGACTCCAATCGCTCACGAACATTTTTACTTTTAACATTGCGCCAATCGATTAAATCCGGTCTATGGTAAGATTACAATAAATATTAATTTTTACTACATATTATAAATGTTTACCCACAAAAAAAATATTATTACCTATTTCTGTGTATAATCGCGTTGAATGCCATGCCATCCCGCCAAGAAGACGTGAAGTCCGACACCCGAACACCTGGGTATTTCGATGTTGATTTGCGAGCCCATTTCAATAAAGCGTCACGCGCCGATACGTTCGGTTCTTCACCGACCACAATGTCAGATATCTAAAAAAAATAATAATAATAATAAATAACAATAATAACATAAACATAAAAAATAAAAATAATGAAAATATCGAAAACCACGCCATTACAAGTCGACGCGCGTATTAAATGTCCACATAAGGTTTCTTGTCCCACCGGAGGCGGTTCGAATTACCCATATTACATTGGTGCCATATACATAATTGTACATATAGGAATATGTATTTTTACACAGAATAAAAATAATAAAAAAAATAAGACAATTATTATTAGGGTCAACAATGCGCAAGCCCGCCGACGAAAACAAAATACAATTCGGTATACGTGTTTTTTACGATTCGACCGAGCCACCAGTCTTCTCCTTAAATGGACAGTAGGTCCGCTCTAGAGGCCGTTCACAACACATTCTCGCCCATGTCATTTATTAGTAGGACAAATTATATGTGTTTTTATTCTTCTATTGAAATAAACATTCGAGCAAACGAACGAAAAGTAAAACAAATTTTTACTCATGAAGAAGATTTAAAGTCGAGACTTCGATCCAAAACTGGGATAGAGTAAGAGAGTACCTATGTGTGTGAGAGAGAGGTGATTTATGGGTGTGTGTGCGATCGTGTGATGTGTATGTGTGCGCGAAGAAAGAAATCAAAAATCAGGTCACCATCATTATGCGCGTTTGAAGGAAATGTACATCATGCATAAGAAACCATCCATGCGTGCCCTGATCATAGTCATATTATTCTTCACTATTATGGCAGCGGGTACAGTGTAAAACGTAGACATTATGTATGTAGATACTATCCATGTTTGTATACATGTTAACTATGTTTCAGTCAGGTGATGTACAGTACACAACTGTATACATTACCTATAGTAGTAGGTACAAGAAACAACATGTAAATATATAGCGCAAAATATTGTAGGTAGGCTTAATGATGTTTGTCTCATTCTGTTTTTGATGCATTTCTTTACCGGCCCCGATAAATAACCAAAAAAGCACGGTTAAGCTTTTATTCCTATGTTTCGAAGCACTTCTTCATTAACAATCGCTCCGTTCACTTCGAAACACGTAGTTCGTTCACCTTATTCTTGTTTCCGGTACGTGCACTCAAACAGTCTGCATATGTGCGAGAAAATTTAAATCCAAGTACCCGAATCAGCAAATTTAACTTTTATATCGAATTTTTTGAACATCAATACAATAATGATAAATTAACCCCAATACGCTAACCACTCATCTGTGTCATTTCCGATTGTATAACAACACAATGCCCTACGATAAACGGGTATACAATAAATTAAAATACACAAGTTCTACATTTTATGGACTGTTGTCGTCTATTACTAACCAAACACATAAAAAATAAATATTCGTCAGTTTATCAAAGGCGGTGGTTATCTTTTCGGTAAACAAATAAATTTGTGATTAAAAGAAATTATGTAATAATAAACTATACAGAAATAATAATTATAATTTAGATGCTTGTAAGATTATCAACTTTTTAAAAGATAATCATTAAACAAACTATGTATGAAACATGATGTGAAATCAAACTGATAAGCTTAATATGACAACCAAAATGTATTTTCAACCATGATTTGAATGGCTTTTAAAATATATGGTTTAAACTTTAAATGCGAAATGTGGATTAAGGAATGCAACACAACATTTCACACGCGAAAACTCTATACATATAAGACGGCCTATGGTGGAGGACGAAAATTGGTCCGATTCACAGAGGTGTGTCTGTTATTGGAAGAATGTGATGTACAAGTACAATATATGAAATCTTTTAATGAAATATTTAAAAATAAGCGTTACAGGGGGGGGGGGGGAGGTGTATCCACAAATAGAGGTTTTACTGTAATGAGTAATAACTGAATTAGGATATACACCGCGTCCAATATAGTTGCTTGCATCGACACATTGTATATGTATATATATAATGTGGTGCGTGAGCAGTGCGTGTATGTGGTTAAGTACTTTACTACTATATACATAATGTGTCGAACATAGCACAAATATTATGAGCTGATATTGCATATGTACCCATAATTTGTAAACCACTTTCATTCGAAAACAGATCGGCTTTATCTATGCGTATAAAAAAGCGGAAAAGGAAAAAACTATTCAATGAAACAAAACATGTATCCTATACAGTTATATAGCTATATACCACGAAAAAATGTCAAGTTGTACGCGAATATAACTACTGTACGAGAAACACTCAAAATAATCATAGACCTCCATCCGACTGCACGCAAAAAAGCCGTTCGGACCGATTTCCCACCAAACCGCCGAGAGACTGATTCAACCGTTGCGATTTTGAGCTATTAGGTATTTAGTTTTTAGGAAAACTTGCGATCCGAAGACAAACCCATCACGACAGGATGAGCCTGGCGAACATATTATAGGTAATAATACATATAGGTATGCAAATATGCGCGTGCTATGCACGATTCGCGAGACTACCTTGGCTTTCTTGGTCTTGATGACCTGATGATGATGTCTGGACGAGGTCCTTTTGGACTCCTCGTACGGCTGGTCGGCGACCATCATCTGGCCGGTTTTCATCATGCTCTCGGTGGCCGACACCTCGACGCCGCGCGTTAGCACGGTGGTTTTTCGCAGGACGCGCGTGGTGACCGAGTGCCTGCCGACTTCCGGCCGCCTGTCCACCTTTTGCGACTCGTGATTGGACCCGGTCACCTCAGTGGACAGGTGCCGTTTCGTGTACACGGCCTGCAAGTCACGCACGTCGTCGTCGCCTTCCCGGGTGCCCTGCATGAACAGCCGGCTACCACCCGGGCGACCAGCCGCCGCCGACGACGACGACGACACCTCCTTGGAGGCTTTTGTAAACCGGTACATAATGTACCGTCAGCGTTTCGATCTCTGTCGATCTCGATCTTATCCGGGTACTCGCGTCAATCGTTCTTCGCTCGCATAGCGGCGCACGAGACGTTTCCGAAAACCGTTTACAACGACGTCTATCAAATGCGTTGGATGTGTGTATCGCGACGATGTATGTACGTAAATATAGTTTGCATACGACAAGTCCGGGACGACAGCGACAGCAAAACCGTTACTGAGCAACGATGAACAACGATGACGACGACTGACTGCACGCGCGATACGGCCGGTGCACAAGAGATAACTGAACCGTGTTAAGCCGTCGGGGGCCGGGCCGGTGTTGTATCAGAAAGGCAATACGTGAATGAGTAGGAGGATGAGGAGGAGCGCGCACTCACAGGTATACAGGTACACTAACGGAGTGTTGTCGCGGCTGTGGTGTGTGTGTAGAGGGGAATAACAGCGACTGCGTATGGTACCTGCCCGCAATAATAATAATAAAAAAGCGCACTTCAAGGTTATAACCACGCACACGCACCGCCACCGCACCCGGACACTGGGGTGAAGAGGGGGCCCATTGAATAATATTGCGAGACGCGATACGCATACGCGAGATTTTCTTCCGTGGAGTCGGGATTAGATACGCGGAGGTTTCATTGAAAAAACAACAATTGCGCAACGAAAGTGACCAGGCTGCAGGACTCGTCGGTCGGGTCGTATGATTTAGGCCCCCTCGAAAAGCTCCAGCAGTCGTCGCAGATGGTCTACCAGAATATTATGGTATTATATTGTAGGTAATGTAATGTGTTACGATATCAACGCCCGGCGCCCACGGACGTTGAGCCCACGTTCGACCTGGCCAAAAATCTCATCGCCGCGTTTACGGTGTGCACCACATATCCATATAAAGAGCGGCCAGGTGCGTTCGGATCCTTGGGTCGCCGGGGACCTTGGACGAACCATAGCGTAGGAGTCACCAGCCCAGCGGACGCTGGAGGAGGCCACGGATTACATAAACACCGCACCGCTGTGCACAACATACCTGCGCATTATATATATACGCACCAGTACGGACGGAGGCGGGAAATCAGGGTTAAGACCGGATATATACTCACGGCAAAAACAGATTTTCACAATCGCCCGCGTCCTAGTGCTTTTTACCGGCTTGCGCGCGCTACCTACCTATTAAACGCATTAAAAATATGTTTCCAGGAAATCACGACGACGTCAATATTGCATGTACATTGAGGTATACAGTATGCCGCGATGACAGTATGGTGTAATGCGATGACACGCGCCGCCACCGTTATAATACACGACGACGACAGTATCACATAAATCATAATTGTGATTTCGTGACGTACGTTATTACGAGTAACGCCTCTATTCGTGATATGATTGGTAAAACAAAAATTGTACCGTTCCTCCGTTCGAATAGGTATACTCTCATTGTCTCAGACATTTAGAACGCGCGGTGCCGTAAATACTGATACACGACTATATTGACTATAATATAATTATTTGACGCGTTTCAATATATTCAATTGGAAAATATTGTCATTACGTGGTTGGTATAATTTTATCTCGTGTACCCATAAAAATATAAAAAAATCTCATACGCGACTTAGATGCTCCTAGATTATACAGTTATTTAAAAAACAATTAATTAAATTTGTAATAGTTGTTTAAAGACGAAATATTTTTAAAAAAAAATATTATTATTAATTATTTATTAAAATGTACTTTATACATATCATTCGGTGATAATTTGTATCAAACGATGACGATAGAAAAATTATCTGTTCAGAATTTTTATATTTACTAAAATTTTGAACGGAAAACTTTATATTATTTTAACTTAATTCATATTTATATAAAAATAATGTATTATGCACTGCGATTCATAATTATTAATACATACTTTTAGAAATGTTTTTACAATAAGAAGCTAAAAAAAATAAAGAAAAACAAACGTATTTAAAATATTAAACATGATACAAAACACTAAAATCAAATAGGAATCAGCTGATTGTAATAATAAGGTGTAAGAAATTTAAAGAAGTTATAATAATTAATTATTCACCATATTACATACAACTATAATAATTATCAGAAGATAAAAACTTAGAACATTCTTACTAATTAATTAAAAAGGAGCGTTCGAGGTAACTGCTATTACTTAGATGCTTTTATAGTTGCCTATCCAACTCCCAATATAAAATCTCATTTCTAATAGCAATAACTTTATGAAATATGTATTTTGGCATAATAAAAAAAAGTTTTTAATCATTTTTAATACATTATAATTTATAAAACAAAATTCTATTAGGATATTTAATTTTCAAGTAATACCATCATACAATGAATTAACCATTCTGAGGTTAGCTAACGTCAACTAGCTTCATCAGTATCTAACATGATATTATGACTAAAATCAATTAATATTCTAATAAATAAATTAAATGCACTGCAAATTTAGTAATCGACTCGACTATGAGGTGTTTTTTGAAATTGGATATTTGAACATTTTAAATAAAAATAAAAGAATAATTATAAACTAATAAGAAATAACAAAATTATAAGTCATATAATATCCAGCTTTTAAAATGTATTCTAGCTGGCAACTACATTACGTACTTTTAATCCATACGTATTTTTTTTTTTGAATTGTTGAAAATGTAAAAACTAGCAATACTAATCGTGTAGGCTATAATCAACCACACGCGGTTCTCAGGTGCGCCCTGTGTTTTGTTCTATCACACGTGACCAGCGTTGTGTAACGATTTATTTTTGTAATAATATGCCGTTCCGAACATAAATACCCATATCCAGCAATAAAAATTAACGACACTAACCTGGAAATGAAGTATAATGGTCCATATGAGACCCAGCGTGAGTTTTGGATTGCCATCTACAATATCTTCGGCCCGAATGTTCACGAGTTTGATCTAAAAACACACAACAATTATTATAACATAGCACTATTTGTTATTTAAGTAAAAATATTTACCTTTTTGAAACGCAAGTATTCCAGTGCCATTTGAACATTTTGTAGCATGTGAAATCTCAGTTTGCCTCTTTCTCTTGGCTGGAAATTAATTCGGAAATAATTATTACAGATATTTAGAGTAACTACTAAGTAACTTGTCCTTGTCAATCTATCAAATATACGATTTGCAGTGTTTACGAAAAGATAAATAATACAATATATTCATTGAAACTCAACAATAATAGGCACAATTTAATGACTTTTTTTACAAATTGTATTACACAATTTTCCACAACAAAACAAAGACAAGGATGTATTTCAGGCCTTGGCGCATCACTTTATACGGAATATCAAGTTCTAAGTAGCTGCTGGCCGTAATTATCATTGTCCGGTTTGCCGGGAACACCTTTCTTGGATGTAATAGCATTTTCCTTCAATTAGGTTTTTACAACTCTGCTATATAATAGTACTAGCCTACCCCTTAAATTATCAAACACAAAAGATAACAATTAAAGCGACAGAATTGTCGAAACCGCCCACAAAAACTATCGTGTTGTGCCACAATCAAAAGTTTTCGATTACTCAAAACATCGATTATTATGGCCTAATGATTATCTGACACGTTACAAATCCTATAGAGGCACACCCCAGAAACCTTGAAAGTAATTTTTCTAATAAGTAATAACATATAAAATACTGTCCGATGCATGTAAAAACATTTTTCTTTTTCTAAAAAAAAATACCATCCTACATACATAATTTTGTTATGCCTTGTCTATATATTTATTATTATTTATTGCTTACCAATTGATCTCCGGACAACACTTCGAGTAATGATATCAAGTTCAGACCATCTTGCAAATCGATGAATAGGTCTCCAACATGACGGTTCGCCTGTAAAGCCAAACAATTTATTGTTTCATTGTACGTATATCTATTATTATTGAAGCGTCAACATGTTTAATAATAATAACCAATGCTACAGATTCACAATTCAATAAAATATGTAAATTTATATAAAAAACGTCAGAAAAACGTGATATAGACTACTAAACACTTAACACATGGAAGGCAGTGACAAATAATATAAACTTTCTACACACAAAAAATAATACAACATACGGGTTACAATTAGTACTTCTATTTTAAAAAAAAAAAAACTATCACTCAAAAGAAAATATTTGAAAACGCTCAACTCAAGTAAACTTACACAAGAACAACTAGAATTAGAACACGCCTGCAAACAAGTGTATGTCTGAAACATACAATTTACTCATTTACTTTTAAAGTAAATTACGAGAAAAATGAACGAAAATCCTTTCGATCGTGTCAAATTAAAACGTGAGTTATTATTTTTTTTTTTCTAAGTAATTATCCTACCTTCGAGTATTTCCAGTGCTGCTTTCAGATATTCAGGTTAAATGTAAAAAAAAACACAAGAACTGATATAAGCAAATGTTAATTTTAATCCACAGATTATAATGATTATACTAAACTTTAAAGTATATAATATTATAATATGTGACATAAATAATAAGTTTTATTTATTTACGGTTTTACTTTTATAAATATTGATATAAGTATATTATAAAACCCCATAATACTCAAGAAGGTATACCCCCTAAAAAAAAAGTAATGCATTGCAATTTTTGATTTATTTTGTTATTTTTTTTTTTGAAAGATAAATCTTATTTTGTTTTCGATAGCGGAAGTAATATATACCCACCATATGCCAATCCTAAAAACATAATTTTGCCAAACCAAAATATATTATTCAATATGAATAATATGATATTTAAATGTTTCCGTTTTGTGTTGGTGGATACATCATTAACTAGTACAAAAAAGTAAGTTGGCGTTGATATTTTTTAGGTACTATGTTATTTATACCTTGACCCAAAAATTATAGAATAATAAAGAAAAATAATAAGCAAATGCATACTAAAATCAAAAAATATATATATATAAACACTATAGTAATTACAAATAAAATCAATTAAAAATGTTAACATGTACCAAAACAATAGGTTGGGTACACTAAATTTATTTATCACACATTACATTCTTATTAGAAACAAATATTTAAATATTTATTCAATGTAAAGTTTAGGTTTGTACACTTCAAATTAATAGTTAGGTGACGTAAATTTTATTTAACAAAATGTTGATGCATTATAATTTTTTGGGCTGTATTTATAACTGTCCTATTGCAGACTCTAATCAGAGGATACAGCATAAATAAAAGCTTCCGAAATTTCATTCACCCACAGATATTTTTAACTACCTACCAAAAAAATATATTATACCTATATTATAGTATCTAGTTATAGTGCCAACTTCTATCGAAACCATTCGTTATATTATTGTCATTACATTATTATATGCAGATGATAAAATTGGATTCAATTTTGTGTATATTTTAATAATGTAATTTCTAACGGAAAATTGACTAAACCGGAAATTCAGCGAAAAATTTCACCGTGTATCTACAAAAATTCACTAAAACTATCATAAAAGTCTAATAACGCAAGGTTTTTTGTTCTCAAAAATCTTAATGTAATATGAATTAATGTATTGACTTTATATATACTAAATTTAAGTATAATATATCACATCTCTTAATCATTTACGAATATTATTATTAAGTACATTTTATTATTTAAGTCCGGTGAAAAAGAAGACACTTCAAAGTTAAAAGTTCACAGCAGCGACATTTACGATTTTAATTTTAATTTTACATGTAGGTACTTACAAACTTTTGTAATATTTAGACTTTTAAAGCCATTTTTTGACATACAGAGTATATTAAATCAAAATGAAATAGGTAATCCATAAATATGAATAAGCTATATGAAAAAAAAAATTGCAAAGAATTTTTATAAATTCACATTATTTGTGAACCTCGAGGACTTTAGAATAGGAGGACTCTCTCGAAATAACTGAATATAGATATTATCATGACATTTTAAAAGCGAACACTTGTAGTCTCTTTCTAAGAAACTATACACACTATTAAAACAAAAACTCGACATTTTTAATCTCATAGACTAACTTTATTTAAATCAGATAAGTACTTATTCCTGATACTTATTGACTCACATGGTGCAAAAATAAAAAATACTTTAAGTAGTCTTAATCTAATGATATATAATGTGGGTAGACTTTTTTCAATATTTAAATTGTTTTTTAAACTACGTAAGCAGTGACTGTTTTGAGAGAGGTCATTGGGACGATTGACCCCCTCCACAATTGGGATTTGACTAACCCTTTTTAATATAATATAAATATTTAAAAATAATATTTTATGACTATTATTATAATAGTATAAAGTTTTAAAATATAACAATAATAAAAGCACCTATGTACTTAGTATTTGTAACAGAAATAAAACAAATTTTCTTGTGCCATATATGATACAATAAATATGCCTCTCTTCCTTGAAATTTAGTCAAAATCGCTACTGTAAGTGAAAATTTAAAATCACCTTCAATTTATTATAAAATATACGTATTTAATAAAATATTAATAAATTGTAAAAGCTTACATTGGGGACTAAATCAACATAATATCCTCAGTTATTTGTGTAATATATTATAATTTAGAGGTTATGCTTACTACAATACAATTAAAGATTTCTAATTGAAAAAAAGTTAAATATCGGTTTTGACACCTATATTATGACGAGTATTTGACATATTACACAGTACAAATATATTCAGCGTCTAATTTTACAAGAGAGAGTTTAAATGAGAGTTAATAATTTTAAGTAACAGAAAAAATAGTGATATAACATAATATCACTCAAAACCGTATAAGCAACATAAACGTGAGGTATATTTTTAAACGTCAAACCATAATTATTTTTAAAATATAAATATAATAATGTTTTTGAAATCAATATATTTGTATTACTTAAAAAAGTTCCAGACTCAACTAAGCATAACAAAGTGACTAGGTAATAAAAATATTTATATACACGTCAACGAGTATAAATATTCGCGTTTGTTTGTTTTGTTCAATGATAAGACTCCTTTGTGACCAAAAACGATGCAATTCACTATTCAAATAATGGGAATGTATAATATATTATATTTTGTGCTTGACAGGTGCATAATTATTAATACGTATAACGACTATAGCTGGTACTATCTATAAAACTAAACCCAAAGTTAAGAATTTTATGTTAAACAAAATATTACATGTATTATAATATGTTATTAAGTTTAACATTAACATTATTATTTGTATTAACTACCATCCAATACCTATTTGTATTCATATTATATATTATAATAGATATAAATATACATATAGTAAAATATAATACACCATAAGTACTAATGTTATATGACTCACTTTTTTCAAATGTTTGTTCACCCATTTCGTAAACGTTTTCTTCTGTATGGCATCTCTTTCATCTGAAAACAAAATATAAAACTTTAGTTTAAAGATAATAATATTATAGTCAATTTTTATCGGTTAAAAACTTAAAAACATATTTTCCAGTTTACACAGGCAAACCATTTATTATACGGCCTATATTATAATATACGTTTAGTTGTAATTTACGTTGAACTATGCATAACGTTCTGCCACGTCATTATGTACATAATATTATATAATTTTTTCAAAAAAAAACTTCATCTAACATGACGTACTTATTAGTTATTATAATACAAATAAATTTACACAAAACTATACGAATTGCGACATTTCTAAATTTTAAAATGTATAACAAGTAACAAAAACACTAGTCTGTGCCCCAATATAACAATATTCATTAGACATGCAATACCATGTAATTACTCTATCTGGGAGCGTTCCGGCTAAACGTAATCGAATTTACAAGAATTTATTTATCGCTTATGCATTTCGCTTCGATTTTTTTCTTCGACCTATTTGGAACATTTTACGTCTTTGTTTCATTCAGCACTACAGTTTATTTTAATTTTATGACGTTGTTTTCAGAATCTGAATACGCTGCCTAATAATTAATATAATATTAACTTGTAGTACCTATAAGATAATATTTACAAAAACACATTATTATGATAATTCATTCAGACGCAAAGTCAATACAAATTTCATATTTATTTTTGTGACAAACCAAATTAATTATAACTGTTCCATTACATATGTCATCGTACATGCCGTGTTTACATTGTCATATTCAATATACATAGATATTTTGAAAACTGTAATGAATACTTGGGATTTATAGGTACTTCCATATTTTTAAAAATGTATCGTATCAAAAAAATTACCTATATAATTTCAATAATTTATAATTAAAAACGTGATGCTCGCGCGTGTCGTCTCTATCTTACAAACGCACAACATAGCAAATTTTTGTTCAAATGAACCCGTTTTGTGTTGTGAGTCTTATATTACAGTATAAATTAACCTGTCATCAAATTGAAAGAATATTATCTGTTCTGTCGTCACTTTTTTTTTTTTTTAATATTAAAATAAAAAATGTTGACATAATATTATTAAAATAAGTTATAAGTATACCTATCTAAAATATAACCATTTAAAAATGTTCATAACTCACTAGCTTTAAATTAAAACATCGAAAAAAGCGACGAGGTAACAGATAATTTCATTACCTTCAAATTTGAAAATAGGCCAATTTATACAGTAATAAAAAACCATTAACACAAAATGTATTCGGTTGAACTCAAATTTTCCATATTGTACGTTTGTAAGACGGATACAACAAATGCAGACATTACGTCCTCTAATCTTAGTAATATCCTATTATCAGACAATAATGTTAAATTCTGCTTGTTTATAAAATTAAGTGTGCAATAAAATGCAAAAAGAAAAAACAAAGAATTCTTCAAGAAATGTATAAATAATGGCTATATTATAAATTATCAAATTTTCAACGAAAACTTTCTGGCAAATATTTTTAAAATCAAAAATGACACATTCAGCTTAATTAACTAGAGACAATGATATGTAATAAATGGTAGCATGGTACACATTTTTAGATTGGCAGACGGTCAAGTGGGTACATCAAATGGAATAATTCCAATTGAAATCATAATTTGGCTTTGGCACTACCATACCTTTAACTAATACATTTATACATCAGCACAAATCTTTAGAACCTTAAAACTATATTTTGAAAAATTGAATGAACAAAAATAACAATGTCTAATGTGTATATTGTATACCTATATTATGTGTTTAAACACACACATTTTTAATCGTTTATGCTCTAAACTACATTTAAACTTATATGCCTAATATTAAAATATAATATAATATTTTAAGATTTAAATTAAAAATCAAACATTATAAATAATATATCTTAAATACTTAATATATAGGTACAATTTTATATCATGACACTTATCGCAAAATATGTTACCTTAAGTAACACCTATCGAAAATGTTATCTCGAAGGTTTCAGGTTCATTGGGAATAAATGAAATAAAATAAAACCACACATAGCTCTACAAAAGGTCTCTTAACGCATTAACTTTAATTAAAAATATGTAGGTATAGGTAATAGGTATATGTACCTATATATAAGATTAATTTAATAGTCTCTTTCAAAGAATATTTTTAGAATTTTTATAGTCGAAAAGAAAAACCATTAATTTTAATATTTAAATAAAAATGTACCGTACCTACATGCAAAACAATATAGATTTTGATGCGAAAATAATTAAAAGATTATAATATAATTGTGTTCTTGAGAAGGCACTAAAATAATAAGCGAGCCTACGCAAAAAGTATGCCAAACATAACATTGTGTATAATTAATTAATTATTAATACGTTATCATATGTAACTAAAAATAAATGCTTTTAAAACGATTGTGTAATTATTCCACACATCTTACAAAGTAACAAGAACATTGTATTTAAAATATATCATTTAAATAATCAAAAAAAGAAATTGAGATGTTTATTTAAATTATATACGTAGCTTTTATTCGAAAATAACAGTGGACGCTCAAGGATTAGGGTGGTCCTATGTATATTATATAATAATTGTTGTTATTATACCCGTGTATACGATTAAACCTGTATATTTATTTTCCATCACGTTTTAACTCATTCATAATAGTTACTTAAAATATAGGTACTAATCTACAATAAAAAACAAAGTTTTATAATTTTTTGGAATAAAAGCATAAAAGTATTATAAAATGACTCCAGAACGAAAAAAAACGACGCATTTTAACGATATTGTATTGATTTTCAGATAACGAAACCGAACAATATGTTTAGTGCTGTTGATGTTAATAATTTATAACTAATGCTCGCTTCAGTATAATAACAAATTATTCAATATAATAAAATATATATTATTATATACTTAGGTAATAAATACCGCATACAACCGTCGTCGTAATATTGTTGTTACATAAGGCCAGTGAAGAGGCCGACTTCTGAGACGTTTTTCAAACGCATTCTCCTCCGTAGGACGCCTGTTTACAGATTTTCTAAGAAAACAATTTCACCTCGGAGAAAAACAAAAGATCCGGGGTAAGGAAAACCAACAACAGCGAAACCTCACAACCTGAGGTCGAACTCTCATTGTCGGTACTCAAAGCACGATGCATACAATTATAATATACAAGTGTACGATATATTTTCTAATTAGCACAGCGGCTGTGGATCGTAATACCTGTTCATTATACGTCATGATATTATATACGGAGTGATCTATTTCGTCAGCAACACTAATTAATAATTTTATCAACCAACTCATGCGATTTCGAGAGAAAACGTTTTACACGAAAAACTTAAACAACATTAACCTCATATATTAGACGTACCGTAAAAACAAAACCAAGAGCAAAATTGAAAAAATGACTAAAATTAGTATAGCACACTGTATAAAACTAATAAATAATAATAATGAACATAACGAAAGATCTATCGAAGTGTAGGCAAATACCGACAGTATATTTAGTAATATAGACCCCAAGGTGGGAGGGGGCGCAGTCAATCGACCTTTCCCCGTATTTGTAACAACACTAGCAATTATATAGGTAGGTACATAATAAATAATATTATGATAATGTGTATTATATATTTATATTGTTACGCTGTCGCGGAGTCACGTCATCGTCACCTCCAGCAATACTGAAACCATGGGCTCTAAAAGATAAGATGGAGGTAATGTATGGAATTTGCCCCTATGGCTTTTTAGAGATCCGCTATATTATGGTAATATGATATTAGGTCTCAATGCTAATGAGTTATAATTAAATGTTAATATTATTGTAAAAATTGAATCTATAATATTTTTATGTTTATAATTTTGGAAAAGACTGAGAGACGTTATTAATTTTTTTTTCAACAATAATAATATTTCAATGTATGCATCACGATTAAAGACAGTACTATCTTTAATCGTGGTATGCATTGATTTCACTAGAATTTAATTAAATCATGAAAAAAACGAGCTTAAATAATCAAAATCCTATCAAAAAATACATATATAATATACATTATAAAGTGTATAGTTATGCACGATATTTCTTATATTGTATTATAAACATTGATATAGAGCTTGTCCTTCCCCCCCTTCCCACAAAAAAATGTCTGTAGTCGCCTATATGGCAGCTGAACGCATTCGAGACGACTTTTATAGTGCTGCCGACGTCGTATAACATACATAATATTATTATTATATTACACGAGGCTTCAGCACGTACATGCGCGCGTGTGCAATGCGTGTATACATAATATAATAATACTAATATCGCGGTTGACGTAACCGTTTACCTGGTATTTTAAGCGACCACCAGTCACTGCGATGATTCAACGCGCCTAACTACGAACTCGGTTCGTGCGAATAGTGTATTTAATATCGTCTAATTAGCAGATCTATGAGAAGAAAAAAACTTGATGTACATAGATTATATATATATAATTAAAATGATATATTATGTCGTCAGTCTTCATAAATTTCTCTAGGTCAGTATTCCAAGGCCACAACTAAAACAATGACGAATTCGGGGAATCGAACTAGACAATTTTCCGCACCGGAAACTATATAGAAAGACCAACCGAAAGCAATAGGTTGACTTGACTATCATCGGAAATACATTAATCCACATTGATTTTTTCTATTCTTTATTTTTCTTTCTGTATTATAGGTATGATAATTTATTTATAATTTATAATTTTATTAATCATATCCAAAACTAGAACCAAATTATATAGCCACTCACTTGCACGTACAATAAACAAATTTGGTTTTATTCCAAATGAATAACGATAATACTAGTTTCATAATGAAATCAAAAAATATATACTTAGTAAATAATAACACAAGTAGTTGTAAAACTAAATTTTAAATTATACGATATTTAGAGTTGCTAGTCCCGTAAATTGTACACTTTTTATACACAGGAATTTTCTGTTTATGTTATTGTTTTTTTTAATGAATATTTTATTTTGTTGATTTATATTTTAAAGCACCATTCGTATATATGTACTTGAAAAAAATGTATGTCACACGATAATATATTGATTAGAAATTAATGTACAATTAAATAATTAATACAGTCTACAGTCCTACAGAGCTCACCAAATTTAAATTAATGTCTACCGTGTATTAAAATTCATTCATAATACATAATAATATGTACTTATATAATATGGTTATATAATAAGGACTCGCACACAAATATTCATCAATAGGTACATTAAATAATATATACTTAGCAAAACTTTATATAATATCGTAAAAAACCATATTAGTTATCAATTTATAATTTATATACTAAATATACATTAAATTGACAATGCTATTTTATCGATTGGATGTCTATAATAATAAAGTTATTACAAATTTAAAAAATATTAGAGTTTAAATAAATATATTAAATTCAACAAACGCTTTCCCGCCGGAGGATATTTACTTTTAGATATAAGTATATAATGTTAAAAAAACAAATTAATATTGCCATTGGTGATATTGACGAGAATATTGATTAATATTTCATAAAGATTTGCCATAAAATATTTAAACATACACTAAATATATGTTTAAAATTAAAAATATAAGACAATTCAGACATTAGTAATATAAATTATTACTTATTAGTTATTACTTGTACCTATAACTTACTATCAGTAGGTATAATGACATATTATGTATCACATAGTATCAGTACTTAATAATAGCTAAATAGCACGCATAGTATACATTCTACACAGTGTCAAAAGTCCTTATCAATCTTATTTTCAAAATATAAATAATACAACCAGATAGGCACATAGAATATGATATATATTGGTTATTAGGTATAGTTTAATATAATTGTACACATTCCCACATTTAATAACTTATTTATCCCATTTCATCAATCAGTGGATCTTCATAAAACATTCTGAACAATAAACTTGACTTTTATTAAATTATTGTCCTTGACATAACAATAAATAACCTAATTTTTCTTTTCATTTATTATTTTCATTCAACAAATTGTATGGAGTATCCACTTAGAAAATATACAAATGTTGTTACCTATGCGAAATTTTACCAATAGTAGCATAATGGTGTTTTAACGAGTTGTTAATAAAAATACGTCAAATTTAAATTAATGATCTTGGAAAGATAAATAACGTTCAGTGAATGACATATATGTTGTCACTGCTTGCTCACAGGTATAAGGGAATACATTAATTAAAACGGCATACTTACATTTTTGAATGCCTATAAAAGTAGATTTAAATAAGATGAAAACCGAAATTTCCAAAATAGTTGATATAAAACTATTCATGACTACCATAATATGGCTAAATGTCGAAAAAAATATATATAAACTGTATACGAATTAAATGTTATAAATTACAATATTTTTTATAAAAAATGTAATAATCCCATAAATCATACTACACGTTTTGAAAAAAAATATAAATTATTATTGTATAATAGAATTAACCAAGCAAAAAACATACATCAATGTTAAAAACTATAATATATATATTTAATTTCAAATATAATGTTCTGTCAAGTAATATATATTATATATAGGTATATATATACAAAGTAATATAATATACGGCTATACCAGCTATTGCAATACCTATAATAATATCTAACATCTATATATAATGTTATGTATTAAAATTTGCATAGGTACCAATTTTGATTTCAATGGTTATACATATACACTATAATTTTATAATATTATGCAAATACCTATTTAGTGTGTAATTATTGAACATAAAAATCAGTTTAAAATTTTTATTTTAAAATTAAAAACCATCCAAACTTATAATAACAAACTATATATTGAAGCATTTAACAAATAAAAAATAAATAAAAAAACATATTTAAAAAATCATGAAATTATATTTATTCTATATACATAAAAATGTTAAGTTAATTCATAACTTATTCGTATATATACATGAATTATAATATTATTTTTCTAACGTTTGTTTGATATGTTTGAGTATTTATTTTTTATATTTTGACATATACTTTACCTACCATATCGCACTGTGAGTATATTAGTGTAGTAACTTGAAAATGGAAATTGGAAGGTTTTGAGTTACACAATATGTTTTCTAATAGTAAAAATAACATTAATTTACAATGCACTAGTGTATTATGTATTAAGTATTATGGAAAAATTGAGTTAAACTGTAATCTAGTATAATGCCTACCTATTATGATAAGAGATATCAATAACTCGATTTTCACAAAATCTTCATTTTTTAGTTAACACACTGATGTATTCACATAGTGATATATAAATAACGTAAGACAAATTGTGTTTATAACTTCCAATTAAAAAATAATAAGGTAATACTTTCAATTAAGAGTAATAATAATGATCTATGAACTATATTATTATATCGCCACGTAAAATAAATTGAAAGCTATTATTTAATGAAAAAATTAAAAATGAATAATTATCATAACCGATCATATCAAGGCAATTGTTTTGATTAAAAATTGTCTAAATAATTTTTATTTGAATTGAAATATAGGTTGATATTAAAAACTAAACTAAAAGTGACAATATTACATATATTATTATGACCTCAATAATTCCTCAATAAAAATTAAAAAATAACATAATAATTAACAATATTATCGTTCATTATTTATAACAAGTTCTATAATAAATATAATCTTATTGCTTTGAGAACACAATTTAAATATTTTTAAAGTTTAAACGTTATTTAAATGTGTTGGTTTTAGATCACCAATAAACAAGAACAAAATCAAGTGCTGTACTTGTCCTATATATTATATGGTATATGGTATATACTATATAGTCTATATGTATTAAGGTATTTATCATTTATAAGATTAATTCAGGTCATCATAAGTTCATTACACGTTTAATAAACCCTAGTCCTTTAAGTAGACGAGTATTTGTGTGACCTCCAGTGATTGATCCATATAGTATAAAATATTTTAGATTTCTTTATTTAACATACACTTTTATTACCTATTCATATTTGAAGTGTCTACTCATAACTATATTAGTAAATTGTTTATATTGTATTGAAAAAATAGACTTTAGAAAATTATATTTTTACTACAAAATGAACAACATATTACTCATCATATTATTTGTTTATAAGACAATGTGCCATGTACGCGAAAATCTATTTTATTTTCATATAGGTACCTACAGATTTATTGTTAATTGCACGGATTAAAGAAAAATATATTAAATATTAAATAATAAAATGTTATTCAAATGAACTTATAAAGACTATATTATTATGGGCCGTTAGATAACATCTTATTTGTATACCTATCTTATTCATGTTAAAATACAGATCATCGTCGTACAAAAATGCGTGATACCAAATGTACTTTTAATATTCCAAAGCGAAGAATGGCCTTCGAAGTGAATAATGGGTTTTGCGATGTTATACTCCGAATAAAAAATTGTAGTACATACTATCTAAATCTCGTTGCTTACAAAAATATAGGAGATTAAATTTAAGAAATGCGATTCTAATTGATTATTGTTATTGAACGGCAATCGTGTGTGGTTTCTTTCATCTCTTCGTTATACTCTAAGCAATATCATGTTACCCATCTTAGGCGCCATATAGTTTGCACGCGCATACACACACGCATACACACACACAAACACACGCACACACACGCACACATATATATACATATACAACTCTCCGCAAAACATTCGATTGTTTCGCTTTTAAAATAACGCACGGAAAATGGTAGGTGTAATACAGGCTGTAAAGAGTAACCGATATCAGCGACACGCCCATGAATAATACTTAATAGGGATAATTCCACCGGCTTGACCGGTATTACGCTCAAAAACGAAAGTTATTTTAAATGGCCACGAGGTTTTCCCACAGTAAAAAAAATATGATGTATAATATAAATTATAAATTATATATAAGCGGAAAAGTAAAGCAATAAACAAAATTAATTTTTAATCAGCTAAATAGTTCGTTTATTGTTCACCCCCAAATGGTGATAAACGATAGTTAATCGTTTTATTTTTGTTAGTATATTAATATACTTTAAAGTATTTGACAAATTAAAATATAATTACTTTATAAAATCAACTACATTCACATTTGTAGATACAAAAACTAAAAAAAATACTGACATTCAATTATTGTTTTTAACATAACATTCAATAATATTATATCTATAGGTATTATAAATGATAAAATATTCAACTGTTTAAGATTCTAACTGGACCTCAATAATGAACACTCTTAATGAAGACAAAAAGATTATTGACATGTACACGACTATATGCAGTGACGTTTTCTTATTATTTTATAAAGAACCACCAGTGTAGGTACTATTTTTGAATAAAAAATAAAATGTATTATAGGTAGGTATATAATAAATACTAGTAGGTATAATAAATACTATTATAATATTCAGATGTTTAATAATATTATACTTTTATATATACTATTTAAGTGCCTCCTTTAAGTACTGATACATTCCTAAAAAATTACATTTTGACAGTTTTACTTTATTATTTCTTAGAAGGCACTTAGATATTAAAATATTCAAAATTATTATTTATTATATTTTAGTATTTTACCGGTATTTTACCAAAAATAATATTTTATTATATGATTAATAAAAAAAAACCTCTAGATGTGCGTAAAATACAAAAATAATACTATTGATGAACAATGTATACATACACAACTACATATATATTATATAATATTATACACCAATATGAATTGATAAGTTAATAAGATGAAAGAACTAAATATAATGCCGATAATTGAATAAACATGTTTAGTATAGATAATGCTTCTTCTATTTCTAATTAAATATTTTTAATACCTATATATATATAGATGTTATCTAAAAATTACCTAAAAACAAAAATTAAATACATAAAAAATACACATTTTTCGTTATCAAAGGTCATAATAAAGTATACTTTTTACAACAAATATTTTTAAAAATTATATCATAATATTCAATGATTAAACTATAATTAATATTTTCAATATTATAATGATAAAAATCTACTACGACTGATATTAAGTTATGTTTATACAATGAGTAACTACGCTCAGTAAAAATAAATTAGGTAAGTACTGCAGCATAATTATAGTTGAACAGTATATTATTTTTTTTATATTTATCTATTTATTGAAGATGTAAATATTTAATTAAAACCCTTATTGGCGTAACACAAAACGTCTGTACATTAAACAATACAATTCTGAGTACCGTAGAAAATGTAATACTCATCAATGCATCATTTTCAAACAACTAGATAACTATTCGAACACGAAATTTAGAGAAAACCAAATTATTTATATACAATTTGTGGCTTAAAATTTGATGCCTTGATCTAAAATGAGAAAATATATTTCTTTTGGTATTTTGATATGGTTTAACTACTGATTTAATATGGATCGGCAAGGATTATAACCGAGTGAATAATTAGATAATAATAAAAACAAATGGTTCTGATCATCAAGTTGTTGAGTTTATTACGTTTATTTCCTGTCTTGCAAAACCATGGTTTTATTGTCTTGAAATGAATTGATAATATTAGGCTATAAACACGATGACCGGTCTTCGATGAATGATTTTTTTTTTGGTTATTTTTATTTTGACCTATACCTTTTTAGGTGTTGTATTAGTGTACTACAACACTGATGGCGAAAACCACTGACCCTGCCCACTGCATTCGCCTACTCTTATCCACACCCCGGGCTTTGTCAATCTAAATTACATAAATAAAAAGTGCAAGGAAAATTATGTTTTCCCTTAAGAATAAATAATTTATTAGATCTTATTGGAGTACAATGCCATTGCGATAGCCGCATGCCATTATTCTATAATATATTATACATATCACGTGTCAGAATTAAGTCCTATTGAAAATTATAATGTGGCGTAATATCTGGATGTGCAATTATTAAAAAATTACGAAGGCAAACGTTTTCAATAATTTATACCGATACGTTATAATTTTTCATTATTCAAATAACATTTAATTTTTTTAAATCGCTGCAAGGTTACACTATTTGTCATTTATTGTACTACAAATCATGTGCAATAAGTTCTGGTGTAAAAACTGTAAGAATTTTAAACGCAGATAATTTTTAATTGGTATTTTATAAATTAAAAATTCAATATATTTCAAATACCTAAGTATGGGAAAATATAGTTTTTTTTCAAAACTTATAGTTGTTCGTAATAAAATTTATAGATATATAGATACCTAAATCTATCATTTAATTTTTTTTATCTTAACAGCTCATCAAGTACCTACTTAACCTTATATAAATTATAAAAAAAACAATACAATTAATTTTAATTTAAATAATTGTAATAAGCATAGTTATAATTTATAGTTGATTTTTTAGTAACCATTCAAATACATCATCGTTGGTAGTACATTAATATCAGTTAGGGGAGTAAACTAAATGAACATATGCTATTCCATATGGTTTTATAATGTGAAAAATAGCATAAGTACATTAATTCATCACGTCAGGGTATAACTTTTTGAATACGCAATTATACCGAATACAGATGGAACCTCATATAATGGTTTATCACAAGCTATGCTGGTATATATATTATATATAGAGAATACAGAATATATGTGGTGAAAACTCAAAATGTACTTAATAATACAGTTATATGTCTATAAGAGTTTTTTAAAGCTGAAACAAAACACATAAAATACGTATAGCATTGTATTTAAATGATCATAAGACAGACATATATCGTGTATATTGATAGGCACTGCAGTGACAGCGCCTAAACAGACATTACAATATATTATATATACACTGCAGCCGTTACCCAACATATCACGTGTTACAATACAAAACGAACCCTACACAGAAAGTGTTACTACTATTATTACGATTTACAACCGATTGCGATATTAACCGCGCAATATGGTACCTGACACCTGTACGATATCACATTAAATTACAAATAATTATTATTATGGATTTTAAGTAAAACGATAAAAAATTTTCTTCCAACGCGCGGGTGTAACACCTACGCGCAATAAAAGAGAAATTCTGTGCGATAAGTCCAAAAAACGGAATAACAGACCCGCGCGCCGTTTTCCAGGCATCGAGAAATTCCGCCTACAACGCGTCGTCCCACGCGCGGTATTGCGATAACAATGCACGATGTTCGCGTAGTGCCGGTGCGCCGCGGTCGTATTGAAAGTGTCAATGTGTCATTGATATTATAATAAAGGTATGTATTATTGTATTATCCTATATGTATTATTATAATATTATTAGAATCGTAAACCGGCGGACTCGACGACACGACACGGACCACTGACTGGGCGGCACCGGCAGGTCGCACGGACTGCACGCCGGCTAGTACGCGTCTTGCACCGCGGATCGTGGACACATTTCAAACGCCCGATAAGTATGTCTGCGCGCGCGGCGATTCTCACCGTCAGTCCTTGGACGGCGAGTGCGGTGTGGCGCGCGCGGCGTGAAGAAATGTGTCGCGCGAGCGGCCGCGCCGGAGGAATCGGTCGTGCGCGGCCGCTACCGGCACAGACGACAGACCGACCGACCGGCGGCGGCGGCGCTCGAGTTCACGGTTGACCTCGTTTTCGCGCGCTGCCAAAAAAAAAAACACTTTGGAACCGAAATACGTCGCATCGGTGTAGGTACCTATGTTATATTATCACCAGCGATACTACTTTATAGATAATACCTAGCGCACTAGTAAATTACGGCCATTGAATTGTTAAACACATGTGACAAACCTTTGAACTTGCTCAGGTTCTCCTCGTATCCGCGTTTCGACTTGCGTGGAGTTCCGGTTGTCGCGGTCCCGTCGCCGTTGGCCGTCGGCTCGTCTGGGTCGAACCCGAGACGGTCCTTGTAGTACGACATGTCTCGCCTGGCAGGAGATGGCAGTACTGCGGACGGCTCCTGTTTCTCGATCGCTAACGCCGCTAACGTCTTTATTGCGCGACGATCCTTCAATGAGAGGATGAGGGACGAACGAGAAACAAAAAAACACAAAATTTGAACAGCTATCGGAGTATTATTCTTTGCTAACGCACGCCGCACGCGTTTCGTCAACTGGGTATACGAGCCTGTCCCTAATCGCTGATGTACTGCACACAAACAAACACTCGCCACACTCGACTGACGAACGCCAAAAACGATATCGTATGTAACCTGCCTACGTTAAATAATATAATATCGTCGGGACAACGGGTCGCCGATCACTGGCCACATGCACGCGCTGCACACGCGTATAACGACATAATATATTGTACGTATGACACACGCACACGCACATTTTGTCGCGCGCAGAATAAAGTGCGCGCGCGATCTCGCGGGGCGGCTGGCGGGCGTACGTGTGCGTTCCCCTCCAGGTGCCCCCCTCACAATAATGAAACCGGCACAGGTTTTTGCGAGCGACTCGGGTGGCGATATAAACGATGATCGAACCAGGGCGCGGGCCCCAAATGGAATTCGCGCGCGCGCGCGCGCGCCGGTCGCACACCGCGGGACGACGCACAGCGGTGGGCGGCGATGGTCCGTGGGACGCGGGATTGGCGTCCTGCACTGCTGCCGCCGCCGGTTCGCCTTACATGGAACTGCATTACACCCGACGACTGCCGCCGATGATTTTCCACCGGAACGGGTCATCGGCGATATTATAATATGCACGAGAAAAAAACGGAATCGCATTCCGCGGGGGGGGGGGGACGCGCCCGGAATGACGACGGTATAATATTATTACATAGGCGGACGTGGGCAGAGAGACACTCGGCGAGACTAATATAACGCAACGTACATTATAATATAAATATATAATATTACAAGTAGCGTTTAGTACTATAGGTCCATTTCTTGCACGTGTACCTATTTAATATATACCTACTCGTTTGGCAAAAACCTCGGGGCTTTGCGAACAGATTTTTCTCGCGTGCTGTGCGCCACCCGAAGTAATTAACATGCCACCATATCATCCGACTATCTTTATATAAGTATAAATGTATAATTGATATGGGTACATATTGTGCTGTGTGTGTTATTCGTCCGTGGGTTTTCGAGGAAATTAAAAAATACGAATTCGTACAAATATATTGTATACTGTGTAATGTGTATAGCCTCCGGCGAAGAAGATATTAATATTGCAATTTTAATTGCTCGAGTCGTAAATCCCAATTGAAACTTGTCAAAAACAATTAATAACATTTTAATTAATATTTTCCCATATAGGTAGTCATACCTACCTACTACATTATAGTAGTCGTGCAAACTTATAAAGACAATATTATTATTACTAGTAAGTAATAAAATTAAACTGTAGACTGTAGTCCTCACGACTTTTATTTTATTAGTTATTCTACAGTAACAGCATCATAACAATTTTATTAATAAGTATAAACTTGAAAGATATAACCTATCTATAATTTATATAACGTTAGAGTAACTGAACTGTTTTAATACAAAACGTAATGTATTGTTATAAAATTGAAATAACATAAGTTAAGGAAATGTTATTTTTAAAAACAATGGTTTTCCTAATAACAGGAAAGTATATCGAACAAAACTTTCCCTACAGACTACCGTTCATAATGACGTAAGAATTTTATACGTCATATTAATTTATTTTTAAGTGTATGTATATTAAACAAAGAAACGATTTTATTTTTAAAGGCCAAATTATTAAAGGTCGTGGCCATAATAAACAGGTACTTATACAAAACGCTTCCATATTCCTTATTATTTAACTACACTGTTTATATATCTGTACTACTATTATATTAATGTATCATAATGTATAAAATATAAGGGTCAAAATAGTTAATTATTGTTTGTTTTTTATACATACCTACACTACCTATCTATAATAAGTTTAAATAATTCATTACAATTAAAATTTAATATTTAACTAAATAGTTGATTATTACATTTTCAAATGATTTTGATTTGTATATCTCAATAAAATAAAGTGACTATTAATATTTTATATTATTTGGTTTAAGTTATCGAGCGTTAAAATCTTTTGACTACCTCGAGCTAAAATTGTTGATATTTAAATTTGATGACATTAAAAAAATGTTATTATTTTTGTTCAATAGTATGGGTTTTATTTGACTAGTGAAAGAGTTACCTATGGAAACTACACATGAAACAAATATGTTTAATACTACTCATAAAATTAAAACCCTGTTATGAATAAATTATGGTGTTATAAATTATAATACCCATTTAGATTTACTTACAGTTTAAAAAGATAATTATTTTTAAAATCGTTAAATATAGGTAAATACAGGGTATGTTGAATGCAATTTCTTCGTCCCACCGACCACCGTAAAATACAGAACATATTTGGTAAATCAACCAACATTATAAGAAATCTACACTCATTATGAAGCTGAATTTAAGAACTGATATAACATATATTACCATCCAACAATATAAATATAAAATTAATTTTAGTAAAATGTATAGCATAATTCGTTATAATATTATGTACTGTATAGTTACTTTTTAATGTATATATTGGTGGTATATATTTGTCTATTGGTGGATATTTTGCCAAATGTGTTTTTTGGGGAGGGGTTCGACACGATCATTAACATTAGACAGGTCTTATCAACTATTACTTCCAATATTTTTCACCCGGAATATGTAAAGGAACACAGATGTATATAAATTCAAGAAATTAATAATAAATAATACTAATAAGTTTATATTGATATTTTAAATCTTTAAATATTAAGTGTTGTCAAAACATTTAGGGGGGATTAACCACCCCAAACCCAATTGATACACACCTATGAGTAGGTGTAAAATGTGTCTAACGTAAATAAAAATGCTAAGCAAAACCGGACCTATATTATACCTGTGCATACAAATAATGTTTAGGGACATTACAAGTTCATATAAAAACAGAAAATATTTTATTGCATATTTTATTTCAATGAAATAGCATATTTAATTATTACTTCAAGATATTTTAATTATTTTAACTTCTTAGTTAAGTATAAGGAGTAAAGGAGCATAGTGCAACTTTGTGTTTCCTTATTTAGATTTGATGAACAGTGTAGCGAACAAGATATCTTGTAGATTATAAATGTTTAACAATTTATGTCCAACAGGGTTAATTGTTTATAAAGTAATCTAGTAATTTACTTAAATAATATAATATATGCGAAATTCAATTTGAAATATAAAATCAATTTGAAGATTATAATATAGAAATAAAATTTATTATAATAAAGATATGATAGTAGGTACCATACATAGCTAATTTTAGTTAAAAATTTAAATCATTAGCTTGTTTATTTTTAGAATTTCAACTTTAATTATGTACCTGTTATTTTTATGCACCTATAATTATATTTTGAATTCCTAGGCAACAAGGGTCTTCTCAGTGGGTCCCAGTACTCATTTGTATATGAAATTAAATTAAATTAATTTTAAAAAAATACTTAATATAATATGATCTTCATAATTATTATGATGTATAATTATTACAAGAGTCACATTAATTTTTCTAGTACATGTTCAGCAGGCAATTTAGGGTCATTGTGCGGCTTAAAATATTTTATGATTATGAAATAAGTATTATAAGTACTATGCATAGTATTATATTTCTTGGGATGTCATCTTAATAGAAGTCAACAAGCCATAAAATTAAAAACTAACTTCAAATTCAATTATTTACTCGAGAAGTAGTTATATACATTATACATATTGATATCAACATCATTGAACAATAAATTATCGCTATAGACATATACATACATATTACATACGCATACATACTTCCATAAATTCTTAAACATATAGATAGACTTATAAACATAATATATTATATGGTTTCATAAAAAAAGATAAATGTTTTGAGTAAGAATCAGTATTAATTTGTACACTGTCAAATTCACAACGAAATATACTGTTAATATCCATTATATATTCCGTTTTAATATGGGCTCGAATGATCCGATAATCATAAAGTCATAAGTACCAACTCTATATTATATTCTTATAATGTAAATATTATCATCGAATGAAAAATCAAAACTTATGCACTTGAATAAATGTTACTTTAATATCTGTCGTTTTTATTAACTATTATTACTCAATCATAAAGGATTTAACTTGTGTCATTGTATGTGATAGAAACAAAAGACACCGATAATATACACCAGGTTGATTTATAAATACTTTAAATTTAACTAATCGTATATTTTTATTAGAGCCCAGCTTTTATAATGTTTTAATTATAGATCCAGCTTCATATAAGTTAACCAAAGTACATGATGTCGTCAACTTATACAGTAATCGGATAGTAATCTGTCATTAATTCGCTTATAGTAGACCTAGCTGTCCTCGATCCAATGGCCATTAAATGAATATAATATGAAACATTATCAAGGTTTTAATGTAATTCAAATATTCCTAATTTTTTTTTTATATAGTTCAGACAGACTTCATCAAAATTCGTGCATCGCAAAAAAAATGTCTTTTAAATAACAAGGCCATGTATATAACAAGATTATAATAACCTTATTATATACAATATAATGGATATCCAAATAAACAATATTTAAATAATATTTTAGAAGCTTTGTAATATATATTATAGTAAAGTGTATAGGTAATATATTATATTGATTAATATAAAAAAAGGTTTTATGGCATTTTTTACAACAGACAGGTACGTAGGTATACGAACAAAAGACGTCACTAACAGCAAAGTTTGTGGACTATCATAACGAAAATTATGGTTCATATTAATAATTAATATTAAGTTAAAAAAATTAACTTGGAATATTGTTGAAATAATAATAATTATTTTTGGATAGCCTAGGAAACACGTTTAAATTAACAAAATTGATACTATATTTTACCTAAAAGATTTTGTTTTAAGAAAAAACTATCAATAGTTATGAAACCAAAGTGAATATATTTATATATTAATTATTACTTAATAATAAAGTGAACCACGGTATAATATTAAAACATTTAGATTCTTTGGAAATACTTTAAGGTATACAATAAACTATTAGTTATTACCGACACGTAAACAATAAAGGTCAACAAACTCAACATTTACATTTTAATAATAAAACTGACATCAATGAATTATTTACCTCAAACGAATGTTAATTAGAATCTACGAATTAACAATCATAATGAAATAATCAGAGAAATAATAATGCAATGGTGATTATCACAATATCACGGGTAAACGGAACTATTATAATAAGTATTACATAATATTATGGTATAACGGTGTGACTGTCGTCCATCCCTCTAAGCACAACGTAATGACTAGACAAAAACGCATACGACGTGCATGAAATCCGCTTGGATTTGGACACGGGAAAAATAAATCACAGCTGAGTTAATATAATCGCGTAAAGAAAAATTCAATGGACATTAGATTCATAAATTGTTCGGAATGGCAGCAAACGCAACGCACACCACGTACCACGGAGGAGTTTGACGAATCGCGTGCATAAAAAATATGCTTACGTCGTGTTTTTTAATATTTCCCCACCGCTGTTCATTGTAATATTGTCTAATGTGCAGCGAAGAGTATAACGAAAACCAAATAATATCATTGTTTATGATTTAAACAGATAATTTTTCAATAATCACGTCTAATAATTGCAATTTTCAAACAATCAAACCCACACACACACACACACACACACTGTATATTAGTGTGTTACGGCCGTGGGAAAATAGGATCGGGCAAATAATATTCGGCGGGGGTGGTGACCAGCGACGGCGGCGTATGGACATAAACAAACGCAGCCGGCGCGGCGGTGACTCGACCTGCATACGAATAATCACCCCGTTTTCACGTACACCGATGAGGGGGTGCTCCCTCCGAACGAGCCGAAAACGGATAGTAAACACTGCGTAATAAGTACATGCGACGATGACGATAATAACAATAATAATAATAGTAAACACAATGCGCGCACGACGACGCCGCAACGAAAAAAACAGTCGTTAACGTCGCCGTCGTCGGTAGGTTAATTCGTGCGGTCCCGCGGTTAAGAGCGGCGTCAAACGGTCGCGCGCGACTTGTACCGGCTATTATTATTATTATTGTATGTTATATAAATCTCGAAATTATTATTATTATTCATATCGTCGGAAGATCGGTTTCTTTGCACAGTTAGTATAACTGCCTGCATATATACATACTCGGGGGGGGGGGGGGGGGGGCGAGAGACGTGACTTTGAAAAATATATATGCACTTATTCTGGGCCGCAGCCGCCGCCACGCACAGAGAGAACCGGTGCTCGCACAGATTCCGCTTCGGGCAGTACCGGGTTCACATGTACCACCGCACATGCACACCTACCGCGCGGCGACCATTCACCGCCGGGATACATTGTTTTCGCGTGAGTACAATATTATAAACTTAGCGGTGGTATACTATACATAGGTATTCATGGTAATGATAAATAACGATTTTTATCGCCCGTGAAAAATCGCGGCTGTCGTTTTTCGGAATTCCCGGCGAGACCTGCCGGCCGCGGGTGCGTCAGAGCGCGAGAATTTGTTTTCTATTTATGTATTCGATCACACGCGCGTAAATGCCTACCCTCGGCCGGAAAACCTGTTTCAACACGGGCGTCGGTGACGATGACGGAGCAGATGACGTTATGTTAATATTTGTACTCGTCAATCCGGTCGCCGACAGAAATGTTTTTTTTAATAAAACCGCAAACACGTTAACTAGGACTTGTGTTTGTTTTCGTTTTTACTTGCGTAAATCGAGACGTGACCGTTATCCACGAGCTGATTTTCGCGGAAATGATGTGCGATGAGAACCGAATAGTATGTTTTCGCGATTTCAGTGCGACAGGATACCTATAATATTATGTATAGCACACTGAACTAACGTGTGCAGACTTGCAATTTTGCAACGAGCTTGCTTTGATATTGATGAACAATCGTAATTAACACGATCGCGAGTAGCTTTTGGCGAGCCGTTAATACTAAACGAGGGCGAGTGTGTTTTATTACCAGTACGCCGTTCGCAATCGCTTGAGTCTCGGACGAAAGCGATTACGAACAACTGCGGGGATCCGCGTGAACGTCGAAAGCGCAGAGCAAAATATAAACAAAACGAAAAACTGCACTTACATGGTATTCGTTTCTATTTTTTTTTCTACAACCTCGGCCGACGGACTGTGGAAAAAGTACGACGACGAAGAATTACCACCGCCGCACGCCGGGCCGGAAACGATATCGACAGTTTTAATACCTATGTCGCTAGTAACTGCATAATGACGCGTGTGAAAAAATTGGTTAAAAATTTAATAATAAAAAAATCGAATACGATGTTGTAGGTGTATAATATTGTAAAAATATATTATATTTTAATCTGTTGTACTCGTGTAAAATGTAATAATAATTGTTATTATTATTACACTGTAGGTATATAATATATTGTGGTGATATTGCGGTGATGCTCGCGGAATGGATGTTTAACGGAATATTACAATAGCATCATAGTATACGCAAACAAAACAAATAGGTACGACAAACGCCGAAACGACGACGCGGCACACGACTGCGGTCTACGGGTCCGCTACGGGTTACCTATAGTTACACCACGATTTAGACGGACGGACAAACGCACACGCACACAGAAATACACGCGCGCGCCACCACCACGTTCGATACCGTAGACCGTGGGCAATACGCACGCACACGTACACACGAACGCGCAAGTGTCGAACAGATGGAAGGAATGCGTCGTGGAGTGTGTTTGCGAGGGGGGTCATAAAGAAATGGCGATGGTGGGGGTCATGACGAAAAGTAACCGACGAGACGGATAATAACGTTATAATGCGTGCGTGTATTATAACAATATATTATTTTATTATTATTATTATTATTTAATTTTTCAATTTAGTTTTTGCCCTACGCAACATACATGCGCTGCCATCTGTCGATAGACCCCTGCGACTGATCAGTCGTCTGGCTATATAGGTGTTAAACGGGCATGGGTTTGCGACGCCGTGCCGCACCGCCGATTACCTGTTGCTGCTCTCGGAAAACGCGCAAACTTCGGCGTTCCGTTTAGGCAACCGGACAAACGGAATTATTTCCAAACGACACCGACCTAGCGACGGTTTTCGAGATGATGATGTCACTCGATAGTCGATAGTCGAAACTCGATAGTCTTCGAATAATTAGTGTAATCATTCCATATTTTCTAAAATGTCAACGTAAAATATTGACCAATTGGAAGCAGATTCGCGGACATGCCACTAACGAGGAAGCGAGAACTCGAACCATCTATCGACTGTGGAGAGCTTAAATATATATTTTAGAATTCGTCAACCGTGGTACACGTAAGCATAATATTATAATATATTTTTGTGTCAAACGCGTCAACACTCACTTTTACCGTTGTCTATCGGTGGACCTCGGATTTTGCAGCCAAAAGTTCTCACGCATCAATGCATCATCACAATAACGACAGTATAGCTTTCTCTGACGCAGATGCGAAAAATGTTTCATCGAAAATCAGACAGCCGCGATGGACGTGGAGAAAACGACAAATTTCCCAAGACAGCAGACCAGCGGGTAACGGAAAATTTCACGATAGCTGTATACAAACCATATATGGGCGGTAATAGCGGCAATCATTTCGGCCAAGATAAGACAGTGATCGACTGCATCCGGTTAACAACTTCACATGATTTCGCCGCCAGAATAACAGACGCGTCAAGAAAATTTTGGCCGAAACCAGTATAGTTAATTCACCAAAAAATGGTCCAAGCGTACATTCCGAGCTATAAAGATGAACTCTGGCCGCATAATTTAAATATTATTACTATTATTCCATTCCATAACTTCCTATTAAATTTTTATTGTTAGCATTAATATATTAATTAATGGTCTTTGAAAACAACCGAATTCTATGTCATGTTCAATTGGCATAGTATAGTAATATAGCATAATATTGATTACCTATTTAATATATTATTATCTTATATTTCCAGACCTTATCATAAATGACACTAAATCTTCAGTATATTATTAGCGTAATTTTTCAGAGATCTAAATTTTATATACATGAACATGATACATGCCAATAATTATTTTAATACACACATTTTTGATTATGTCGTTTACTTTGAATAAATATTTTCACAAATTAGCAAGAATTTTGATCTTATACAGAATCTTATACCAGTCATTATTAGGTATATAAATATTATATATACACATAACCCCGTTTTGCGTCACGGCGTGAGTGCATACTGCAGTACATAATGGTACCTAGTAAATAGTAATTTAATATACGTGAGTGCGTAAAAGTATAGCTGTTTACCACTATTATCAAGGAGCATTAATATTTTTAATTTAAAATTGCACTCACGTTACTGTGAAATACATATTGTTTCTAACAGTAAGTAGTTACCCTATTGTTATTAATTATTATAGACCTATGTAATGATAATTTAATTCAAACACAATCTGTTTCATCACAGTTGGCCCTATAAAATACATACGCATAATGCATATTATTATATATAATTATCTTGCAATACGCCAGTTTGCTCTGATTTTTTAGCTATAGCGTATCGTTGACATTAATAAGTTGTACAAATATTATGTACTTATATCTAAACGCGATTACTACAATTACGTTTCTTACACACGGTTACGAAAAACACTTCAAAAACTCTACAATAGTTCAGTAAATTGTCTTTATCAACGAAAACTTGCGTGATATCTTGTTCGTAAAAAACACGACAAGTGTTGAAATAAGTTCAAGAATATTTTTCAATTGTCATGTTCGACAACAATAAGTACCTTACCAAAAAACTTTCTGTCGTTTGACAATTGCAAATCTTTCAATCAAAGTTGAATTAAGCTCATTTAATAGTTATCCCCGAATTAGTATGATAATAAATTATACAACGATATATTCACATTTCAAGAAAAATAAAATGTTCCTGTACAACTTGCAGTTATTTGAAAAATGAATAATGAAATATTGAAAAACTTAATACACATAATAAGAGTTTTTTTCTTGAATTAAATATTATTATAATAGTTGGTACCTACTGTATTTAGTCAATTTTTTAGTGGACACCACGTAAAATGTAATTATCACTTATTTGTTAGCTTAAAGTACACGTGTACTATATTATTATATAATTCATACTGAAAAACATCATAAAATATATTCAATATGATAATAAATAATATATATAATATATATATATATATATTTTAAAATTAACATATATTTACGTACACATAAAAATTTCTATTATTACGATGTTCATCAATCAAATGATTATGATATTATTTAATATAAGATAGTTAATTCTCAAAAACAATTAAATAATCAATATTAAAGTAGGTACAAGGAAATACAATTGAAATGTTTCTGATAAAAAACCGTAGGCATCTATAAAAGTGCCTATATCTATCGTTTACTATACAAAAATACTAGAAACCAAAAAAGGTGTCAGCCAAATAATTGTTTGTGACGCCAAACTATTATTAAAAGAACAATAGACAAAATTATCGAAAAATCAAAACAATAGTTTATTTACGTAGGTAATAAGCTGTAATCTTTTTCTTATTTAATATCATACAGAACTCTGATAAAGAAAAAATATGAAAAAAAGGCACGCTTCGTTGATAGTTTAAATTTTAGATACTTTCCAAAATTAAACTTTACTAAATAAAAAAAAGAGGGGAAGCAGGTAACCGCTGAGCTGTATACACGTACAGTTGTAGGATTCGAGTGTACCTCGCCATTGAGTATTCACTGAAATGGATGCATGTTAAATTTGGATTTAAGGATAAATCATTGTACAGTGTATGCGATAAAAAACGATCCTGAGCCAAGACTGTATACTTTTTGACGTACAAGTTTACAAAACAATTATTTTAGCAATAATATTAAAATGTTAACAAATGTTTTTCTCGTGTTTTTATTATTTTTCACAATTATTTTAAAAAGTAATAAAAACTTTCAATTTTGAATTAATAACTAACTAGAAGTAAATCCAATTTTCTACCAGAAACCTCCATCAAAGTTCATTATCAGAGCATTTTTACTACTAAAAAAAGTGTACGCAAATTGTGAAATCAATACATTTATCGTTATCGCTCCACTCACAGTCTAAAATTAAAAACTCTTAATTATATCAATTTTCTAACACTTTACATTGCTATTTTATCTAAGCGTATAAATACCTACAATATTTTAATATTTGTTATAAAATTGTAAATTATTAATTATTTATGAACTCTCTTTTTTTTTAAAAGTTTATTTCATTAACATTGAATTGTAATATTATTTTAAATACCACAAGGCACAGGATCTTATAACTAAGCCTGTAATAATTTGAAGCATAACTTATTTTTCTTTATTTTTCAACACATAATACTTAGGTATTTTTAGTATAGTTTTAAATCATATTATCCTAAATCTAAAGGCTAGTTCGTGAACGAAACGAAAATAAGATGGCATCTAAATATATTAGGTTATGCCTTAAGCCGTATAGTAGTTGGTTACGGTAATAGTTCGCAACACGTTAAAATTATTCTATATATAGTTGGTATCTAATTGAAAATCCAAACGAGTTATTGATTTCATATTGAACGGCTTAAGTGAGTTGTTATATAAAATTTGAGGAACGGCAGCAACTATTTCTTAAGGGGTTTAATTTTGTAACAAATTAACATACTTGGATAAAAACGTATGTTCTACTTACTACCACAATTAACCGAAGAATTTAGTTTTACTAATTTTTGACCTTGGAGGATATATTAATCTGGGGAATTTCTGGTAACCTCCTACATAAACATAGTGTTAACTCCTACAAAAGATAGTAAATGGATATCGCTAGTATACCTAGGTATACCTCCTAGCACACTTATATATATTATAAAATTTAATCATTTCCTCCAGTTTAAATCGTTTAATTATCATATATTATTAAATATTAAATACCAAATGACTTGGGTAAAAAAACAAACCTTTGTATTTTTCATTTTCGATATTAAAAAAGGTGGGTAAGTGGATGTCGCTCTGCTGTACAGTAGGTTACAAGTGAGTCACTGTATAATGGATAGTATTAAATTTGAATTCAATGATATAATATCACTGTATAAGAAAAACGATTCTGAGCGGAGACGGTTTGTCAGTCTAGATATAAGACATAATATTATACATTTATATCTATGGTATAAAAAAAAATTTACCTATAATAGATACCTATCATAAATTCCAAATTAATCATATCACATTATCTATTAGATACTTATTACGCGTTATACATAAAAAAAACCGTGATACTATCATAGATATATAATAGTATACTTTATAAGTTTCAAGTAACTACCCACGAATAGTATTATACAATCACAACAAAATAATTAAAATAGTTATTCTTGGTTTTTTAATATGGAATTTCGTCCAAATTTTAACTTAATATGAGAATAAAAATAAACTGTGCTTATGTATTTTTTAGATTTTTTGGTTCATGTATCTACAGTCATTCGTTTTAAAGTTACACCAAAAACCAAAATCAATTTTCTCGAAAAATTTTTTGCGTAAAAATTCCCGTTTTTCCTTAATTTTTCTTTTGTTTTTCACTGCGCTTTTGAAAACTATTGGAAAAATTTTACTTTTGACCCCCCAAAGTACCAACTAGATTCACTTTCCTATCAGAAAAGGTACTGTTGAAGAAAATCAAAGCACTTTTACTGTCCTAAAAGGTGATGACAGACACAAAAAAAAATTAAAAATTAAAAAAATAAATATAAAATAAAAAAAAACACACACATCATTGTAAAATCAATACATTCATCGTTCCACTCAGAATCTAAAATAAAATATCAGTCTTGTAGTACATTAATTATCAAAAATTATACAAAAACAATTTAGCTATATAAAAAATGATTTGGACAGTAAAATAGTAAATATTCCTACTGTTATTATTCCGAGAAATTTCCATTTTTCCGATCACCGAGCGGGGAAAAATATATTTTCTCTGTCCACTGGACTAAAACAATAATTTTCTAACGCTTAAACTATCATTAAAAATTAAACTTTCGGTGCAGGCATGGAAAAAAATAATAAATATTCATCTTTTTTATTATTAGGGTACAGTATGTTTACTAGAATTACCATATATGTAACTATTTAGCATAAAAAAATAAGATTAATTACATTTTTGGCACGGATGTAGTAGGTACAAATTTGAGATTAAAGAAGTAATTAGGAGGTAACTATAGATGCAATTGAATTAAATAATGATGATACCTATTATAATTTAATAACTTGTTATTTTTAACGCAGTTATAATATATAATATCTGTACTTTGCACATGTTTTATCCCATACATGTATGGTCATTAAATAAATAAATATTGTACACAGTTCATCCTAATATTCAAAGGATAGGAAAAAATGTACATATTCTAAAAAAGGTGGGCAAGTGGATGTCACTCTGCTGTACAGTAGTTTACAAATGTGTCACTGTATAATGGATAGTATTAATTTTGAATTCAATGATATAATATCATTGTATAAGAAAAACGATTCTGAGCGGAGACGGTATGTCAGTTTAGGTATAAGACATATTATATACTTATCTATGGTATTAAAAAAAAATTGACCTATAATAGGAAGGTACCTATAATAAATGCCAAATTAATCATATCACAGTACCCATTAGGTACTTATAACGCGTTATACATCAACAACAAACCTTAATACTATCATAAATATATATAATAGTACACTTTAAAAGTTTCAAGTACCCACGAATAATATTATACAATCACAACAAAATAACTAAAATAGTTATTCTAGGTTTTTTAATATGGAATTTCGTCCAAATTTTAACTTAATATGAGAATAAAAATAAACTGTGCTTATGTATTTTTTAGATTTTTTGGTAACAGAATTAGCTACTTACGTGGAATCTTGTTTAAAAATGTTCAGTCCTTAGATATAAAAGTTGAACATTTTATAAATTTTTAACTACAAAATAATTATTCAATTTCAAATTTGATAAATTTTGTAAAAATTTGAACTTCAAATGCTTATAAAAAAAATTGTGACTATGTATTTTTAATATTTTTCAACTGCTATTGTAACAATAAATCAGAGCCTTGCATTAAATTTTCACGCTTTTTTACCAAGCAAACAAAATTTTATTGATATTTATAGAAAAAAAAAACTAAAAAATTGAAAACTGAGAATGTCCGTAAACAGCTCAAAAGAGTCAAAATATTTTGAAAATTTTATGGTGTATAAAAAATAAAAATATTAACATTCAGTGAAATTTTCAAATATCTACAGTCATTCGTTTTTTAATTACAATAAATTAAGAAAATCGTCACATGAAAAATCGAGCGAATATCAAATGTTGTAAAAATATGAATTTCAAATGCTCATAAAAGTTTAATTTGACTTTCTTGTAGACTATTTTTTACAAAGGTAGACAATATTATGAGAAATCTTGTATTATATTTTCAAATCTTAGATTTAAAAAGAAAATTTTTTACGAATTCTTAACCCAAAACAATTTGCTAATTTTCGGGATTTTTACATATTTTGTCAATTTTTGAACTTTAAATGCTAATAAAAAAAAACTGTGATTAAGGATTTTTAATATTTTTCAATTGTAAAAATTTAGTAGGAGCCTTGTATTAAATTTTCAAGTATTTTTACTTGACAAATAAAGTTTTATTGACATTCATAGAAAAAAAAACTAATAATATTGGAAACTGAAAATGTCCCTAAATAGTTCAAAACAAATCAAAATATTTTGAAAATTTTATCATGTATAGAAAATAGAAATATAAACAACCAGTGAAAATGTTATGTATCTACGGTCGTTTATTTTAAAGTTACACCAAAAACCAAAACCAATTTTCTCGAAAACAGATTGTGTATAAGAATTTCCGTTTTTCCTAAATTTTTCTTTTGTTTTTCACGGCGCTTTTGAAAACTATTTCAAATTTCAAATTTTGACCTCCTGAATGCACCAACTAGATTCACTTTCCCATCAAACAAGATACTGTTGAAGAAAATCGAAGCAGTTTTACTGCCCCAAACCGTGATGACAGACACAAAAAAAAAACACACATTGTAAAATCAATACATTCATCATTCCACTCAGAATCTAAAAAGTAAATACCTAATGTTCGAAAGTCAAAATAGCCGATATTCCGTAGAACCCACATACCTATAGGTACTTCGATATTATTTCTCTCGTTATTCCTAGAATGATTCAGATAACAATTTAAAAAGCTATAATAACTACCTGTGAATAAAATGTTTTTGATAATTGTTTATAAGTTATAATATTATTAGAAGTGAGGATGTAGGTCAGTATAAATATAATATAGTAAAAAATGTTTTATCTGCTATCATATATGACAGGTGAAAATACCTGTCAAATATATATACGAGTATATATATATATATGATATAGATAATAACTTATGACATATAAGTCAAAATATATTTTTTATCTAACAAACACTCCATGTGTAGATATTCAAAACTCGTTGAACTAAACAAATATGAAATAAATACAAATAAGATAGGTATAGCTGATATATTTATCTGAAAATTTACAGCAAAACAATTTTAAAAGTGGAAAAAATACCATTTAAATTATATATATTTAATAAAACTAAAAAAAACCCATTGGTTTTCAAGATTATCCAATTCAAAATCCTTTGAAACAAGGCATTTTGTATTTCGTGCATGCATATTTAAATTTATCAGAGCCGATCTCGGAGAAGTTTTGCTTATAAGATTAGTAAGCACCAAGTAGTGTATCGTGTATGTACCTATATAAGTGTAACTATGGAATTTTAATCGATTAGAGTTCATTAATCAAAAACTATTCATTTAACCTACATAATGGGTTATCATCACTACTAATAATCGGGAACAAATTGATTAACTATTGATTAATTAAATACATTTTGTTATACAAATATTGTACCTAAATCATCATAAATGCGTATAATTTATTATTTATTCTTTAAATAATTCCTCGAATAAATCAGACTTAATAAATCACTGTAAAGTTAGTTTTTTAAATTTGAAAATGTAACGGCCACCTAGCAGCTCAGACTTAACATAGAGAGTTATCTGGTAACTACTAAACTACCACATTAATAATTAACTTAATTTATATTAGGAGGTGCCTACCTAAAAATGTGCAAAAAATGTAATAATATAATATTTATTTGATGCTTGTAATATCAATACAGTGATAATATATATCGAGATTTAAATGCGATAGAGTTGCGTAAAGACGATCTGCTAAACACGCAAATTTTCCCAAAATAAATAAATTATCGTTTTAATTTATACCATCCATCATAATATCCATAAGAAAATATTTAGACAATAGAAAGCGTCAGACCAAGGAACACAAATGATACAAGTGTACACAGATGAGCGGCCAATTCATGAACTCGAGACGAAAATAGATGTATACCTCTCACTGAAAGTTTAATGTCATACAGTTCGGGAAGCTGAAAACGCGACGTAACAGCAATCAGCAGCATCCACCCTATCTGGCTACGAGCCCAATGAACAATCTTCAATACTCGATATTTGTGTATGGTTTCGTCTTTTAACGCACACTGCAGTTATTGTAAAAGTGTTGAAATTATTATTCGGGTGTATACTGCGTGTGTCTGTATATACTACAATATCATATGGTAAGTAGCTATATAATAAAAATGTATACGTTACTATAGCGTAGGCATGGTAAAAGCTTTAAAAAAAAATAAACAATTATTATTACCGCAAGTACCTATATACCTACCCATCTAATCAATATTGCAATCAGAACTGTTTAATGTATATAAATACCTAAATACCTAACACAGTATCAACTGTGCATTTATCATTAAGTTACGAGGCGATCCGGTGCGATATAATACGTCGGTGTCACATCGGAATCATCAATTAACGAGCGTCATCTACCGATTTAGTATCTTTTAACGAACTTTCAAATTGCACCGACGATTGAATGGACAATAAAATCTGGCAAACACCCATTCGTTGCTACCTACTTATGAAATATTATCATCGGTTTATAATATATCTTTGGATTGACCGAAACGTCTCGTCACAATATTACAACTCTATATATTATATCATTATATATACACTAGCTAAGTGCCGATAAAACTATAGAAGCGTAGGGTATACCACCCACTACTTTATTTATAAAGCAGTATAGGTATATACTATATAGGTAGTGTATACTGTATACACATAACACATATATATTTACACAGCAAGAGACGTAAAAGATCGCAAGGACGGCTCGGCGGGGGGTTTATGATTTTCGTGTCAGCTGTCAGGTAACGCATATACATTACAGGTGTAGTTGATGCGATTTTAAAAAGCAGTATTAAACTCAAATCAAACGGTTTGAATAAAAAGACCCTATATTGTGCACAGAAGGTCATACACAAAACCGTAAACAGAACACAACGATAACGTGCATCGTGTACCTCTTACCCGTTATTATTAATAGGGTAATAGGTATAATAATATGTCATATTACAACAGCATATACCAAATATAAACTAGCGGTACATATATTTATAAATTGTATTATTGTATATATTTATGTATTGGTAGATACAGGTTGACTTTTTAAGCATGCCCGACCAATTTTTATGTTTAAATTATGCATATATTAGAATTATGATTTTTGGAATTCTTCAGTGTAATAATTAAAGACAATATTTTTGAATAAGTACTTAGATTTTTCACGACATTTGATAGGAGTATCCATTCTGCGGCGATACCAACTTTGGTTTTTCTAATGAGAATTTATGTTTTAATAAAAATTGTGAATGATGATTTTTCTTAAAATGTTGACGTATTATTATAATCGAAATTTGATCAAAAAGTTTTCGTATTATTCTACTTTAATTAATACTAAGGATTAAATGCTGATTGATTCAATGCTTTGTAAATGGATACGAGGTCGGTCATCTTAATTAAGTATGAAATATAAAATATTTATTAAGGTGCCCCCGGTGATAGTTTTTCAGATTATCCTTAATTCTATAAAAATTTTATATTTTGAGTAGTTTCCACCTTAATTATAATAATTTTCCACTTATCTACTGCCCGATGCCTATTTAGGAGGGGTCTATAGGGTGTATAATATCGAAAAAAATTAATTCACGGGAATAATATTCTCAGGCCTTGTAGAATTAGTTGACAACTAATGCCCGTGTAAGGGCCTCTTAATAATTACTAATTATTTAAGTGAAGGTGTATACTCAGACAATTATATAATATTACAAAATACTCGTTTATTAAATAATAATACTGCACCCAATAATTTTCCAAACAAAAGTAAATAATATCCTTTTAGTTTTAATAGACTATTATCATTAGTACCTACATCATATTTAAAGTAGAATAACTCAGAAACTTTTCGTTCAAATTTCGATTACAATATATTTACCTAGGTTTGTTAAAATATTCAGAAAAGTTATCTGGATCAAAATGTATATTATAACATGACGTCAGTCTCATTTAAAAAACTAAAGTTTTTATCGCCACAGGATAGGTACCTACTGCCTATCTACTCATTGAATGTTGTGAAAAATATAAGTATTTTAAAATACCGTTATTAACTACGCTTAAAAATTCCAAAAATCAGAATTTTAAATATATAAACATGGTGTAAGCATGTTTAAAAAATCAATCGGTATACCACTATGCTGGTATAATTGATAGTGATGCGCGGTAAAGGCGGGTTCACAACTACCCGTGTCGTGTCGGGTGAATTGTGAATTCCAAATCAGGACGATACCAACTTGGGATCTAATCAAAATATAATAGATACCATAGGTATTAGATAGATAAAATAACAGTAAACAAATGTACCAAGGCGTAAACATTGTGACCAGCACGATCAAAAGTTGAATTAATTCAACTTCGCGATAATCGCGGTATCGTGTTGGTCGACACGTACATATTTTATTATCACATTTTGGTGAACGATTTTGCACGACACGACACGACACGGGCAGTTGTGAACCCGCCTTAACACTTCTGAATAGCCAACCCGATCTGCGATAATCTCGCGCGACGAACATGATTTGCAAACATGATTTCGGAATTTCGGCCCGTTAATAAGCATTAAATATTATTATATCATGCGGTACACATAATGTACACACGAGTCGACATAACGGGCTGCGGCAATGACGGAAACGTGGTGTTGTTTTATAGTATTATATGAATAGGATACTGATCCATTGTGCATCGGATTTTCCGATCGAAAAAGCAATGGCGACACAATGATGGTAAGTAAAACGATGCACAAATTGAACGTGGACCATTATACAATGCTGTTGCCGGTAATCTCGTAACGGGACGCTAACGGAGCCGTCCCGAAAACCAGATCCGCGCGACCCCTCGGGGCGTACGAGATCCGAGGTGGGCGCCATGAACGACGGTTAAACGGTGGCGGATGATTTGAAATCTCGCACACACGTTGTGGAACGTGTCTGGCGGCGACGGACGAACGGCCGCTGTCGGACAAGGTCGAGACGGAGCGGCGTCTACGGCGGTAGCGTTTAAAAATAATAATAATAATAAGCACGCCCACGCACAGATCGCACGTAACCTCTCGATCATTATGCCGCCGCGGAAATATGCAAATTAACGCGAGCGCGCGCGTGTACATCATTTATCACGACCGACGGTGTTGTATGTGATAGGTTTTTACGCCGTCATCGTCATCGATCAATGATAAATAATCATAAATAAATAATAATAATAATAATTGTAGTTCACTGGGCCAGCCGCGGACCCCTTCACGAATATCGTTTCCGATGTTATTATTATTGTTTTTATTATGCGGCACACGTGTACCGCCGCTACGCCACGACGGACAGACGATGATAAGACGTTATCGGCATTATAATATTGTACATAATATTATTATATTTTATAAATTGTATACAACATAAGAAAACGGTCCGCCGGCGAACCGGTCGAATGAGTTTGAAAAAAAAATAGTATAATAATAACAATAAGCGATTTTTTTCCATTCCACCCGACCGGCCTGTCAACGTACAAAAATGTCGGAGCATGAAAAAAATTGCAAACGAGTCATTGAACGTTTAATTTTTATTTTCTCTGGTTCGAGAGTCGACGACTTTTCCACCACAGTACCTATTATACCTCTACTATAATTATAATATTGTGATGTGATCACCACAAAAAGGTTGTAATTGCATGGTGCAGTACTCACTACTACCACCACTGGTAGGGTTAATCCGTAACAAGGTCAAAAATATTTAGGCCAAGTCATAAGTCCAAAATATCAATAATAATAACAACTAAATGCAAAGTAGATTAATTAACTGTTAAATTTTAACAGCTTACTGTTACCCTTTTTTATTTTATTAACACTAACACGGTAACTAATTAAATATAACTCTATATATATTATATTATATCCAATTCAGAAAACTTTTTTCTGATCACTGACCACATTTTCATAACCATAGGTATACTACAATAATATAATATTTGAAACATTTATACCATGTTGTATAGGTACCATCACAATGTCACATAATGCATACTTGAGTGTTAAATCACATAATTATTCTAGGTACTAATGATAACAAAAATGAATAAGCACATATAATTATCCTAGATGTTAAGCTTAATTTGGTTGAAATAAATACCAAAATAAAAACTATTTAGCGAGTAAAAGCAATTTCCACCACATATGGAGTCAACAGAACTTAATAATAAAGTTATGTGCTTTATAAATATCAGGGTTGAATGGGGTGAACACTGCCCAAGGGTACAACTCAATTAACCTACATTATAAATTATCATCATGGATAGGATTTCATTTTATCCAACCTATTAATTATTATTAATGTATACCTACTTCCTAGCCTTATTATAACCAAAGTATTTACAGCCAACTGTAAACAAAATTAATCAATACAAAATGCAAAAATATATTAACTTACCAGCTATTCGGAGTACAGCCCGGTCAGCTGGATCCAACTGGAGTATGCTGAGCGGTTTGTCTTTTGCCCAGTCCTTAAGGCTCTGGTCTGAATCAAAATCCATGACTATCGGCTTTCAAACAACTCATCGGCCGCAAGCGGTAACCGACCCGTCTACGGCCAACACACAATACACTTAGGTCGGCATCGGCTGCAGCTGCGGGAACCGTACAGCACTCGTTGTAAAAGTCCTAAAGACCCAAGTAGATTTCAAAATGAAGAAGAAAAAATTAAAAAAATTTTTTTTTTTTAAATCTGATGTTAGATTTGGGGGAATGTCAGTTATCGCACGGCTCTACTATCGTTTCTACCTGTCGGTGGCGAGACGACCACGTCGCGGAGAAGACACGATACTGATGCGAATTCTGCGTTTCGACGATCGCGGATGCGTAACGTCGGCGGGCGGCGCGCTGACGTACCGGCGGCGGCGGTCGAGGCGCTGGCTGCGAAGTAGTAACCGGCTGCCTGAGTGACCGCGGTAATTAAGCAGATGGACCGGTAACCGGGGGACACAGATGCCTATTAAATCGTTATTGGTGCGATGAAAAAAAATAAATCACGACCAATGGGAAACGGAACAGTACAGTGCGGCGTCGATCAACGTGCTGAAAACGACAAAACGAGGTGCATGACCCGGCGAAGCGACGAGAAAAAAATATTTACGGCAAGCGCGGAGACGATAATGCCGTAAACGGACAGTGCAACTACATGGGTACACTACTACACTATGGACTAGGCGAAAACGACGCGTGGAACAGGGGAATATTAAAAAAGTAAACAGAAAAAAACGTAGCGTACCGGGGGCATACCGCATACGCGAATAATAACAATATTCGGTACTCGAACTATTGAAACGATATTGAATCACTCGTGCCCGCCGAGCAGTGTGACCAGCGGAGCATATGCGATAACGGCGCAGCGGTTGTGATAATTGATAACATCGTTCAGCAGTCGGCGACGCGAGCGCCGTCTGCTAGTTAGACCGGCAAGTCTGCCTGTACGTCTCTTTCAGTTTTCTTTAAAAACAATTTCAAAACGATAACCAACGGGCAATGAGGCAGCCGACGTGATTCCCAACCATTGAATTATACTGTACAATATTATTATAGCATAATAGTCCGTACGAAATTAAAATGCAAAAAACGCGATCTTTTCGCCACTTTTAGGTGTTATAATCTCCCACGCCCAGCCGATAGGTGGCGCCGCCATCCACGGGTCGATGACTCCCGGTCGCTCTCCAACGTCATATTTCTTCCTGCCGGGCGGACAGCCTGCTTATCAGATACTGCTAAAAAAATCATTAATGAATAATATCGTATTTTTGTTGTTGTGATAATAAAGCGTTTAGCAATACATGAATAATAATAACAAACGCACGGAAAATGTTCGCCTCTGCTGACGCGGTGCTAGACTGAAACGGAAAAACGCTTTTACGACGTCACTGTGCCCGTTTGATGCTCTTAAATCGTATTTCCACCGCCCCATTTCCATAACGTCATCGCACAACCAAACATAGTTCACAGTTTTCGTACAATTATTATTACCTACGCCAAAGTTTTTAAACCTCAAGTAAATTTTCGTCTTTTTTTTTACAAGCAAATTAATAGTATAAGCACTTTGGTTTTCGAAAGCAATTCGTCAAACGCTGTTTGGGCCGTTCAACGTGTATCAGGTAAGTTGTTGGCCCCATGCCCGTATTTATACAATGTACACTGTAGTTGTTGTTTTTTACTGTTGTGGTGGTCCAAGTCCAATACTCGATTTGTGTCCTTATGTCCTATGTACAAATGAATATACGTTTCATTCCATTAGAGTATGTATATTATATTGTTTTAAATTTCAATATTGTTGTAATTTATCTGTAGTCCAAGAATTGCGAACAAATGGTGGCGGTACTTCCTGCCTGAAAAGAACATCCTGTTGAGGCATATAATTAAGGAGTCATGGAGTTTCAAGTGAGTTGATTATAGACTATTAGACATAAGTGAACCTAGATTTTTCTAGTAATCTTATTTAATAATAAGCTTTATTAAACACGGAAAGTTACACATTGTATTATTAAAAAAAAAAATAAAGAATATGTTGGTAAATGGTACCATTAATATCTATACCAGTTTTTCAATTAAATACAAATATTGACCTTATTAAATACATTAATATTATATATTGTATATATTAAGTATAGAATATTTTAATTACCCATTAAGAGTATATTAAATGGATGTGTAAGTAATGAATAATTACCATTGTTTAAATTTTAATATGTATTTCCATATTATGAAAATTAAGTTTTAACCATCAAATAAATCATATTTTTCTTTATACATCATTAACATACTACTACTTAATATCAAGTATAACATCAATCCAATTATCATCTAAACCTGTTTATGTACCTACCTAAATAATGTTTATAAATTCATAAAGTATTATACACGGTAGGTAGATAGGTACTTCTACATTATATTATACAATAATGATTTCATTATGCTAAATTTATTAGATAGGTACTTACATTATTTAGTTAACACCAAAAAATAACTCTAAATTAAACATAGCTACCATATGTAATATAATATTATATAATAAATTCAATTTTTTTGATTTAATATATGACATCATATTTTCAACATATGTGTTCTAAAACATCTGCCAAATGTTCATTGTTCTTTTGTATCCTAATATGATTATTATTTTACCAACATAATTATTTTATACAAACCATTACCTATACCTCATTTTTATTTTTATTTGCAAATACATAATAATATAGAATAACAAAGATACCTTCATTTTTTTTTCCATATAAAATATTTTAATGCGTAACATAATACATTAATATCTAAATTGTAATATTTACCACATTGCTTATTGTTCCATTAGGTATAATACCAATACTTTTATGGTTTTTGTAATCTACTTTATCATATGTTTTGTATTAATTTTGTACTGGACACTGGTAAATTATCTACTAAGTATTAGTTTCTTCTTCTAGTATGATATAACAAAACAAAAATTATAGGGGTAACTCTTTCACGAACAACCACAACAATTGTATGAAGAATTAAATAGGTTAAACAAATAATAATATATTATTTTAATGATCTGTATTCTAAATTTTAATTACACTATTTTTAAGACAATTATGTTGTTAAAAATCTAAAGAGGTGGTACCAATTTTTCCCTACCATTCAATGTGTCGTGACTATCTCTTAACAATAGAAGGATTAGGTATCAACCTATTAAATATAAATACCATCTATTAATTAAACATTTTACTAAGCACCTATTTCTTTCTTTAACTTTGAACTGTCAGCTTTACCTAAATTACTACAATATTCTTACCGTCATTATTTGTAAACATAATTACACAGATAATATAAATCGTTTCTGGGTTGAATTAAGTTATATTTACCGTCATGTTTCACACAGTATTAATTACAGTTAGGTTAAAAAAATTGTTATAAGACCAATAAAACTGGTTTTTTCATTGCCTATTTAAATATTAAATTGATCTTATGCATTTAATATTTAAATATATTACAATGGTTATGAGTTTTTAAAAGTTAAATTAGATATTAAAATTGTGTTATTTATTAGTAATATTAATTTAACAAATATTTTTAAATATATCTCATTGAAATTTACAAATATCAGTAATATATCTTAGAAGTAATTTTTCTCTGCAAAATACCTTAACCTGCAAATTAAAATATATTTTATTTATTTATTTGAATATTGCCAGTTAATATAAAAGACACTACATCTTAATACTATCTTGTAATTTATAACTATAATTATATTCAAACATTTTAATTTTTACTATCATGAAATTCCTATAAATAGCTTAATTTGTCATGTAATACTTGTTCTAATAATCTTGAAGTCTTAAGAAAATCTCTTAAAACTTAAAATAGCAAACATTATTCATATCATATTATATATTACTCCATAGTCCATCAGAATAACAAAGAAAATTAATATACTAAAGTAGTAACAAAAATAATAAGTAGGCTAGTAGCTCAAACTGAATATGTACACTCCTCAAAAGACAACCACATCCTATAAGACAAGTATCATGATTTTAATTAGGGTTGTGGATTTATTGCACTATAAAACCTTAACAAAGCATTTTAAATGCCTATAAATAAATTCAGTTTGAAATACAATACAAATAGATCAATAACATATAGGCTATAATTTTAAAAAAAGAAAAGATAATATATAAAAGTTTCAAAACTGAATTTGTTGTTAGATAATTCAAACTTTCAACGTTTTAAAATACGTTAAAAGAATTGCTGTTTGCTACTAATTCACAGCCTTATATATAATGAGTTGTATGACATATAATATGTGTATACTGTATATTGTGTATGAGACATGAGTAAATTAAAAAAATGTATATGAAGTAGTTAATGTTTGGAAAACATTTACCATATTTATAAATTTGGTATGGAAAATATATAAATATTGAAATACATAAAAGTGTACCCAAATGAGCTTTGCTTAAAATTATTATTTTCTCCAGTCCCTCATATTAAACAGATTTCTATCGAAGGTTGAATTTAAGGAATGTCCGTACTTGATCTATAAATTAAAAACTTATAGTAGGTATTTATTTATATTTAATAAATGTTCATTCAAATGTAATAAAATCTTATATTTTTCCCAACTCGTAAAACGTGAAGCTGAAATAATTTTAAAAGTTGATCGAAGTAGTTCAACCACATGAATCGAAATGCGTGAGCAATAGGTATTAGGTATTACACATAATCAAATACTTCAATTTGATCTTTATACTAGTTATGTTAATGTAAAGGGAAACAAATGTCCGGGAGTGGTAATCTAAATTGAAAACTGGCGATAAGATAAACTAAAAAATAGAACTATGATTGTCATAGCAATTGTTTTTTATATGACTACGTTATAATACTTTATCGGTCCAATATTTTAATGTGTTTATAACGTCTTCTCATTGCGCTGAATGCCGATTAATAGCCTAATGGGTCGTCTTTGTGTTGTTTAAATACCAGATAGCACCACGAAAACCTTGAATTACTCACAATACTGTGTTTATTCAGACTGGAAGGAGTCCAAGTCCGCGCATATGGGGTCTTCTCGTATTAATTTTAATCCAGCTCCAGTCACTCGTCAGTATTTACCGGTTATTAGTAAGCTGCTGCATTGGCTTACCGCGACCGGCCGCCGTGCCTGTGCTGCCGTTACGTATTGCGTTCGCGATTAGTGATCTAGCTTTAATTTAAAATATAATATTAATATACTAAGTGTATTTAATTTAATAACCAACGAAAATATCATAAACAATTATTAATATACATATTATTTCATTATATATTTAAATTTCGCTCGTAAATATTTAAGAAGCGATTTATATCACTATTTTATAACCCAATCGAGTTTGTGCGCAAGTAAAATGTATTTATATTTTTAGTGATTACTGGCTATGTGTGTAACTATAATAGGGTAAACAATTTAATAAGAATTATTTTTATTTTATTTCTTGATATTTTATCACTAATTTTATGGTTATTCAAAAGTTGTACACACAATTTAATTTAATTATATATAATTGTTCTTCCATAAAAAAAAAATAATAATATTTAATTAGAGGAATAGGTTAAAAATATAATTCAAATACCTATAAAAATAAAGATAACTAAATTTAATTTAATGTACCTAGTAGTACTAACAAAATATATTATTCTAATGAACCATAATTATTGACACCTTTTATAAAACCTTATTATATTGTATTTAACGATAGCTAAAGCTATGATAATAATGTGTCACAAAACAATTTATTACATTGCCAAATTTGTACATCTCTTTCCAATAGACAATCAGTAGCGCATACGTTAGGTACCTACATTTATTCGAGATTTATCATCTGTGTACACGATTCAACGATTGTGAAAGTTATTTGTGATGACGAAATTGTTCGTTTCTTTTTTATTATGAAGTTTAGTGTTTTAACTATGTTACAATTTCAGTATAACTTTTTTAATTTTTACATAGAATCAAAATACAAAGTAATGTACTAATGTGTATTTTTATTATGAATGAATCAATGATACATTGGATTATCCAATTTTTTTCATTTTTTTATGATTTAAATATGCATGTTGGTTACAAAAAGTACAATTTTAAATTTGGGTAACTATTTTACGTAAATCAGTTTTAACATTTCGACTCACAGAAATAGCTACATAAAATAAATCTAGGATAGGTATAACATACATATTATATAGTTAAACGAAACATTTTAGTTTATTTCACTTTTGACTGATTTGATCTCCTTACATTTTAACGGTCAGATTAAGACGTCAAGATTAATGATTTCAAAAAATTAACCATATCATACTTCCATCATGCTATTAAGACGCTCCTAACCTACCAATATAAAACTAATTTAGTTCACATCATATTATTTATCATTCCAGTATTTAAAACTATCAAATAAGGTCTTATTAAATACTTTTTATGTCCAATAAATGTTATCTCTGTTTTACTGTTCATTATACATACTATTTGCAGTAGTTCAATTATTGTAAATCGTTAATCTCACAAAGACCTTTAAATAAAAAATATATTTTGTATTCATGATTTAATAAATTGTTTAATAGTGTGTGCAACTTCTTCGGGTTAAGACAATGTTTATCTATAAGTATTAAGTATAATATAATTCATCAAACGCTATCGATGAATTCCAGTCTGTAGAGAATACCTGAATACTGAATATTCCTTCATAAAAATTATAATTTGTACATATTATATATTCAAATTCTTAATACTATCCCGCAGGCCTGGTCATTTTGTTTTCGACAAACACTTAATTATCATTAGACTTAAACTACATTTAACAATTTAAGGTTTCCGTTAATGATTTCGAGTTCAAATTACTTTTCTTTAATGCATATAATATATATCGAACAATTAACATACCTTTCTTGAAATCGAATAGATTTTTAATGTCTATGTATCGCTAGAAGCTTAGACAAATGTGTCGTGACCATATTTAATAATATATAGTACACCTTAATACGCCTATCCTATTACACAGTACGTTAATTTAATACTGTCGACGCTCGAGAAATCTGAAACAAAAAATAGATGAATATCTCTTGTAAATTGTTCTATTGAAAATCAACAAAATATTATACTTGAATAACTTTATTAGGACAAGTAACAAATAATATTTAATAATAAATGTCCGATGATAATAAGCCAATCCCACGTTTTACCTTGTTGTGCGTTGTGCGTATATATAGGTACTTACTATATACCAGCTATATCAAGGGCATGGTAGGAATTCGTTTTTTCACAATCTCCGAAGCAACTATATATATATATGAAATACGTGTTGTGTGTATATAACATTTTTTCTTCTGTTATTACTGTTTATGGTTTTGATTAGGTTTTTATTCTCGAAAATATCTAGAAACTTTCGTACGCCATTTAAGGCCAGTAAAGCTTCGGTAAGAGTAAAAAATCACTTTTTTTGGCATTGGTCCCTTTGCGGTTGACAGGTTAAACTAAATTTAGCCCGATTTATCTTATACCGCACTGCTGCACATGCGATGACACTTAAAAAAGATGTATTTACATAAATTTCGCTACCTAAGAAGGGGACAAGGAAACGAACGGTTTTATTGCCCTCCTCTAAATAAACCCCCTCGCGCGGAGTGTCGTCCGCTTTGTGTAACCTCTTCCCTACACCCAACCCGCGCCCACCCATAACCACAATAATAGCATTAGTTATACGTTATAAATTATTATAATAATACATCGGTACTTATGAACTTGGTGGTAATAAAACGCACGAAAACTTGACGACAACGGGGGTGTACAAACTTACGAAAGTCGACTTTGCGTGACGGACGGATTCTCTGCCGATTGGAAATGTCTTCGAATGCGTTTTAGTGAAATATTTTATAGGTACACACATATTATTATAATACGCTATTTACGCGTATGCATAAACGTTTTGTGAAAGTAAATCATACGTCGTTGTGTTGTGCACACACGTGCCTATATATGTGCTTATACGTATATTATTATGAAATTATTTTTATTTGAGTATTTTTTGTTAACGAAGGTGTTAACGGGGACACACCTGCGGCCGCAGCAGCAGCAATAGTTGCCGGTCTCGTCCCGCGTTGTTGCACGCGTCGCGTCGGTTACGCGCGTAGCCGAGAACCCGGCCGTACCCTAAAAAATATTATAATAATAACAAAAACCGACGCCCATTCGCGCACGCACAACAATCATAAAAAATAATAATAATATCAACATATTATTATCATTTATATGTAATAATTGCGTAGCGCGTGTGTTGTGTTGTGTGAGAAAACTACTCCAAAGGCCAAAAAAAAACTGACTTCGTCGACGAAATAATATTATAATAATATGTACGGCGGTAAAAAACGACGGTTCCTCCTCTGTCGCCGCCGACACAGTCGTACGCTACGTCCGCCGCACATTCTGAACACCGACCGCGCGGCGCCGGTTGTGCACTTGTGCGACTTGCCCCGCCGCCGAAACGGCCACAATGTTGGCCGGCGCGCTTGACTACGTGCTGCCGGGCCGCCGGTCGCCATACCTGCACCGGGTGAACGTGGAACGGTGCCCCCAACCGTCGGCGCCGCCGCAGCAGCTTCGGCCGCACAGTTACCACGGCGGCGCGACGGCTGAGTGTCAACGCCGCGACGGCTTAAGGACAAGTGGACGAAAGTTGGCCGCCAAGTTTTGGTCGTCGTGCGGGTCGTCCCGGTCTTCGGCGGTGGTGGGTGGATGCGTCCCCCCAGACCCGGTGGCCGTGCGCAAACGGGCGACCGCCACCGCCGCGGCCACGACCACCTGCAGCAACGGCGGATTCTCGAACGTTTCGCACACGTGGCGTTTCAAGCGGCTAAGGTACGACGACGACACCCGCGCCATCCATATAATAATTATCTATATATTTTATTATTGCAGTTATGTCGTTTCATTTTCATAATATGTTATAAATATCATTGTATTTTATGTTCTACGCACTAAATGCGTCCAATCGCGGCTACTTTATGTGTGCATAATTATATAGGCACTTAAAGATAATATTTTTACGGTATTCGCGTTACGCCATTATATTATTTTATGTCATATTATAATATTATATTATTATGTTATTATTATATTATATCGTCTTGCGATCGGTCGACCTCGAAAGACAAAAAAAGGTGTGTGTGCCCGCCGTAGATCGTCGTCGTCGTCGGCGACACCCGGCCGAGTGGGCGACTTATTTTTTCCCCCGTTACCGCATGATCGTCGAGACCTTCCCGCGATGACATATTATTATAATATGTATTATGGTTCGGCAGATGTTGGCCGTAGCCGCGAGACGTTCACGGCTCACACACGCTCGTGTACCTATACGTTATAATATGGTAAGAACCAGATCTCGGAAGTCGTGTGTGCGTGGAAAAACGAGAGAGAAAACCGGCACCGAGTTATATGTGCGCGCGTGCGACGGGTGTTCGCCAACGAGTACGTCGTATCAGACGCCGTCCGCCGCATTGCCCTTTGCGAAATACCACTTTGGGGATCGCGTCGTTTCGTCCGGTCCATTATTATTTACGTCGACGCGGGCGTATATCGTGTCCACGCACATATTTGACTCACGTATCGTATAATATATTATATACTATACTGCTGAAGATCTGCGCCCGACTCGTCTGTATAGATCTTTGTTCCACGTATAGGCACCTAAATAAAAGCGTAGGCAACCATGAACTGCTGCGACTGCGGCTCGTCTGTCATTTACGCGGGTTGGGACTTGGGTGGTGAATTAATTTAGTCGAATCCTTTTCAGAACTTTGAAACTTTATTTCTTTATATTTATCAATAATGGATATATTATTTTGATATTAAATGGAAGAAGAAAAAGAACGTTATTGATTCTTAATAATCGTAATTTAAATTGTATTGACACCCTCCTCCTCCTCCTCCTCCTCCTCTTCCTCATCATGTGCACCATATTCTGTGTTGAATTATCTTCGGACCATGGTGAATTTTTTAAGTAGATAGAGAAATATATAGGTTTAAAACGCCAATTTGTCGCTTTCTTCGCTTTCTATACCTATATAATATACAAATATATTATGCAAACAGGCAGCCCAATGCCCACACTATATATTATTTTTACTATAGTTTAGGTATATACCTCGCTTTATCGACACCTGCACGACAGCACGTTTTTTTTACGTTCTCTTGGCTGCACTACGGTTTGCATGATTAACTCATTTGGAATGTGAAAAAAGTTCGTTTTTCCCGTTAGTCAAGCTATTTTATTCTAAAAAAAAAATTACTAATCTCATACGTTCGACTATATTTATATTATTATTTTTTTTTTTTTTTTATTAAATCCAATTAATCATATAATTTTTATGTTTTTACTATACTTATTACTACACGCCATATATATCTATAAATTATTATTCTCTTTGTTCGTTAAATTCGTTTGCATAAAAAAAAAAAATGCTACTAGATTACACGTTCCTATTAACTCATACGCGATTTTAAAATATTTATGCATTACATCACATCTCGTTTGCAGATCTCAGAGACGAACTGCACGGTGTCATTTTTGGTCTATACACGATTTGTATAATGAAACAGGTTGAGACGCTTCTACTATTACTTATTGGCATATTATAAAAATAAAACAAACAAGAAAATAATATTATATTATTATGTACTACATAATATCAAACTATCCGTGCTTGATCGTTTGCCAATGAATATGAACAATGTAGAAAATTAATAAATTTCCGTCTACGAATGTTTAATCTCGTAGTTGGTTCTGGTGATGTAGCCAATGTAGGTACTTAGGTACCTACATATTTTATTTTTCTTATACTACTGTTTCTATTGACAATAATCTATAGATCTTAACCGCGGTATGATGATGATGATGATTGAAAACGGACTAATACAAAAATTAATTTGTTAGTATACTTTATAAGTACAACGTACAATGATGATAGTATGACCATATATATCACGCATAATATTATGCATAATAAACTATTTTTTGAATCTCGAGAGTAGGATGATTACTTTTCCGTGTTGGTATAACACGCATATCATACATATTATATATAGGTACACCGTACACGTGTATACGTATTGGATCCCCCTCGTATGCACATCATCCTCGACATCCTCTATATATATTATTGTGGACGGGAATAAATTAGGCATGTGCGTTTTCATCGCCCGCGCGTGGGATAAATCCGTTCAACATAATATAATATGTAATAATAAGCGTATAATATGTAATTACGTTGACCTTTGAACTCTGTGTGTCGATGCATTGATGACAATATTAAATTCCTTAATATTATTATGCATAAAATATATAGACACATTATACAGACTATGTTGTAGTAGGTGTATGTATAATGCGTTATCCAACACACTATAAACCGACCCCACGACGCGATGTGTCTGCGTATATTAAATTGAATAATAATTTTAATAATATGTATATAATTACCTTACATATATATGTTATCTTTATCTAACAACTTAATAGTGCCTACCATGTTATGATTAGTTATATCATGGTACCTACCAGTAACATTGTTTTGGACGTTATGGACAAGTTCCTAAGACCATTATAAGTGCACTCCGCAGATTAATACGTTTGAGTTACCGAAATGTATGAATTGTTTTTTCGAAAATCAAAAATCCTACAACAATGGTAAGAGCCAAAGCCCAAAGGGTATCTTTATCCAAAAACATGCTTTATCTGATAGGTTAATGTATAATACTATTTGGCCGTATAACCTATCATAATATAATATAAATTATTATTATATACTTATATGTTTATGTATATGTATATGTTTTAATCCATCCCTCAATATGTGTATTCTACTTACATATGGGCTTCTTATTGATGATACAACATATAATAATTAAAAGTGATGATTGGTGAGATCATCGCGTTTTGATTTTGTTCTAAGATTTATGTAATTAACGTTAATATTATTGGGTTTATATTTCGAAGTGTTCAGCCCATAATAATAATAACATGTTTAAATCCGATTTTTCCAGTCATGCTAGCAAAACGCCGGTGGAGGAACCGTCGGCCAAATCAACGGAAATGGCTGAAAGCGGCAGCGGGGCCGCAATGGTTCCAGCTGCCAAAACTGGATCGATCAAAGTACACTTGCCCAACAACGGATTCAATATTGTAAAGTTCATCGATAACATCAATGTCAAGGTAAAATAAATATAAAAATGTATTACAACAGTCTATCGCAAACATATATCTAATATTATACAAGGTGATTATTATTTGAACAGTAAATACGCATAATTATCACTTTAATTATCAAATTTTAATGAGGTTTTTACATACCTATTCAGAAATAATCAATCTACATATTTTTAAGTAGAATACTTTTTAAAAATTGACGTTGTAGGTATCTTGTATAAATATTGAATATTAAAAAATTATAATTTTGTGCTTTAGAATTAAAATTAAAACTATGCTGGTTTTAATCAAAAAAAAATAGACTTTATAGAAGTATCTATATACTATGTATAAAAACATTTTATTTTTGAAGCAAACTTAAATTGATCGAAACAATGAATACATTCACATTTATAGAAGAATCGCCTTGTACCTATATAATATTTATACGTTTATACTTTATATAAAACATTATATTATAGGTATTTACGTATTATATTCGAAATATTGGCCGCGATATGATGTGCTGTTGTTTTGTACTTGTTTTGTACTTGTCCATTATCCATACTACCTTTAATCTATATTATTATTACGTTTTGGACGCCAAACATTGATTAAATTACGTTTGATTTTGTTTTCATGTTTCGTTTTCAAGGGTATCATATCTCTAGTCACTGGACGTTTGGCCAATGGGTGTCCTCAGTATCAAGGCGTTTACGGATTGCAGCTGTACCATCCGTTATCTGGCGATGTTCACTGGTTACATCAGGATTGCACAATGTCCGAGGTTACTAAAAACTATTATGATAAATGATAATAATAATAATGTTAATAACGCACTGAATATTTTTATCTATATAAAAAGTAGACTCCCGTGTTTTCCCTGTTTTCCTTCTGTGTTAGCTTTATTGGAAAGTGGGAAACATAGTAACTCCTCCTGCAGTATAATATACTCGATGCCGATTCGTTAGGTATACGTATGTACCTATATTATACGAATAACATCAATAAGTTCGCTAACATTGTATAATATATTAATATATCATTGTAAAATTACGAAGTAAACGATCATATAGTAACGTATTATTTTGTCTGTGACAGATTTACCATAAGTACGACGAACAGTATCCAATGTCCGAATGGAGGTTCGAGCTGCGCGTGCGGTACTCGCCCAACGACATGGAGGACCTGTATGACCGAGATCGGTTTACGTATTTCTTTTATTACGATCAAGTAAGAACGTTTTCCTCTTAACGCGCGTCCCTAATAATATTATATGTGCAATTTGCATGTTGCATCGTAATCCTTGCCTCTGCAGCATAGCGACTGAAAAGTTAATGATCCGCCCGCATTGGTTTTTGCTACGTACCTACATGTATACTCTTAAACACCACTACTGATAGGCCATATAGCTGAATCGCATATTACGACTTTATAGTATGTAATTCTCAGCCGAGTCAGCCCCGATTACCTTAACCCAACAACGATTTTATGTATGGACTTGCCTCAATAAACATTATAAATACCATATAAACGCGCGTATTGTACATAACAGCCCTCCTACCATCCACCCTACCTTTACATGCATAATATTGTATATATTTCATTATATTATTAAGTTGCGTGTGTACAAAAAATAACTGTTTAAAGTGTGTGTAATTTAACCGTAATGAACACTATTTATTTATTTTACTGTTAATTGGTAGTAATAATAGTGATCTTCCACCCACTTAAGTTGCGTAGGTGTTACTGAACCATGTAATTATATAAGTTATAGTAGCCACCACTGCGTTAAGCAAAATTGTTTTTATACTTTATTTATCATGTTTCATAACTAATCGTGGGTTATATTATTCTTTTTTTGTTGTAAAAAATCGCGTTTGGAAATGGCAATGGTTTGCAAATCGATAAATAATTATTTTATTATCTATATGACTGTATACACTCATAAATTCATGGCTATAAAAATAAAATACACGTACTCGATGTAAAACTCAGGAGGTATATTGACTACAATAATCAATATAACTACGTACACGGAGTCACGGAGACATACATTTATAGGCATTCGATAAATAAAATCGAGTAAAATCGATAGTATTAATATTTAGAGATAAGGTAATACCATGCGGTGCAATCGGGTAAAATATCGCTTTAGCTTGAATTAAATTTCTTAAAAGTTAAAACAATTGCATGTATAATCACTATTGACTAGTGGGGCTGAATTTGTTTTTTGTTTCTCGGTCTATGAAGTGATTTCCAAACCGGATATTGCTTAATGCGCTTATGCCCGATCATTATCATGCGTCTAATCCAGGGGTCTCCAACCTACGGGCCGTGGGCCAATTCCAGCCCGCCAAGGGTTTTTCACTGGCCCACCAAGCTAATTAATGTTTTGAAAATAATATATTTATTATTATACATATACATTTAGTTTTCATTGTTTTTAATTTATTGAATTAATTAAGTACAATTAATTTATTACTTTTTTCTTTCGGTGTTATTCGTAACAGCTTATAATAGTAATACTATTTTAATACTATATCATACTAATTTCTATTTTTATAGAAAATCTCGTTATAAAATTAAAAAAAGTATAAAAACAAACGTTAATTGTTCTAAATAAATCTTATCTATTCTTCAATTTCTTAACCGATCTATTCCTTTAAATATGTTAGCCCGCGATGCCAAAGCGTACCTATCTCAATTTAAGCCCGCCGTAAAAAAAGGTTGGAGACCCATGGTCTAATCGTATATATTTATAAGTACTTACTTTAATTCACGTATTACAGGTACGGTTCGATTATTTGAGAAAAAATGACCCGGCGACACGAGTGGACACGGAGATGGCTGTACAACTCTGTTGTTTACAAATAAAATGTTTTTTCCGGGAAGTCCCTCATATGTCGTTGGAAAAAAAATCCAATTTGGAGTATTTGGAACGTGAAGTAAGATGACATTTTTCGTTTAAATCCATTTCCCGTATAGGCCATATATACACGATTATACTGACATAGTGACATTCGATCCTATAAATGCTACATCGTTGTTGTTTTTTTTTTCTGTCCACTTAGATCGGGCTCAATAAATTCCTGCCCTACTATATACTGGAATCAACGAAACCAAAGAATTTACGAAAAATGATTCAGCAACAGTATAAAAAACTTTCGCAAACGTCGGAAAAAGAATGCGTGCTACAGTTTCTCAATCTAGTTTGGTCGTTTTACAAGTACGACGAGGAACAGTTCAAGTGTTCGATCGGAGTAAGTTGAAATAAAAAGAAAAATCTCTTAGTGTGTTTATTTTCTCTCATTATTTATCGCATCATCCGCAGGATCTGCAACTGCATCATGATGTAGGTATATAGCGAATGGCTGTCATATTAATACGATTTTTAAACATTTTTCAGTCTGGTTGGACGATCCCGGTGGATCTAGTAATCGGACCGCGACACGGGATTTCTTACATCAACAATCAGGGGTCGGCGGTAAGAACATATTTTTGTCTAATTGTTTACTTATATTTAAAACCGTTTAGCAATAATTTAGTGGTTTTTATCGATTCCAATTTCCAGCCCACCAAAATGGCGGATTTCGCTCACATCGAAAATATACAGACACTGGTGTCCGAATGCGAAACACACCGTAAAACCTTGGTGCAGCTCCAAGTGACCGACTCGGCTGATCCTCTGGTGCTCAGCTGTTCGACGCTCGAGCACATGTACAGCCTGGCTAATCTGATTGACGGTTACTGCCAACTGGCGAGGAAAACGAACATTTCGTTGTGGAATAAAAAAGGTGAGCGACAGATGAAATAAATAACAATTTAGTATTTAAAATATAACAATTGCTAACAATTTTAAAGTAATATTTATGTGTATATACCTGTACTTTTGCATTTTAATTTCCAAGCTGCCATATGGAATCGTTTTCCATGTCCGTGTGATTCTAAAGGTTTGTGTTGAATGAGTGAAAAAAAAATACAAAAATCAATATCGATTAATTATTATTTATTATATGTCCGTATTCAAGGCCGTATCTAAGGGGGAGGGGGGATTCAGACCCCTGGATCATCCCAAATTTTTTCAATATCTTATTTTTAACCAAATATCAAAACCTAAATTCAATAAAATTACAATATACATGTTTTGAACCCCCACCCCGAAAAAAATTTCTGGATACGGCCTTGCCCGTATAAATATATTAAACAATATTATAATATATAGGTAATTTAATTTGTGTTGAGATATGTATTTTGTTTATAATATAATGTTGTTGACTCTGTTCTTCGTTTATAGACTCCGGAAAAATCAAAACCAAAGTGCCCTCAAGATTTTCCGACGATTATCCTGATGACGGTCCAATTGAAGAAGAAGGCGATTACTCAACACTTGCTAGTACGTATTTTGGTTGTATAAATCGTTTGTATATTTTAATATTATTTTGAACTGTATGTAGATTTCTGATTATCATCTAATATTGATTTCAGTGTTTTATCGAATATTAAAAAAAATTTTAAAAAAACTTCACCAAACATCCCAATCGGCCTTTATATATATATAATTATACTAATACTATATACATATATTATTACGAGTTAAGTGCGATATGTCGATAATTGGTTGTTAAATGACAACAATGATAAAAAGTTCGCTTTACCCACCAACGTAATATTTTTAAATAATTTATTGTTGACGCATTTTCATTCTACATTTTTTTTCTCCTTTCCTATATATAATAATTATATTGTGTTAAAATTTATAATACCTAATTTTGGAGTGTTTATAATATTTTGTACAAATTATTTCGTTAGAATGTTGTTTATTTTTTTTTTTTGTCTTGTTATATTTTAATTGTTAATTTTTAGATTGTAATTACGAGCTGTTCCGCGACCAGGTTGAATTGGGTGAAATAATAGGAGAAGGTCAATTTGGAGATGTGCACAAAGGAGTATGTCACATGCGTTCAATTAAGAATAAACTGGGAAATGCTGTGGCAGTCGCCATAAAAACGTGTAAACCTGATGCGGACATGGCAACTACAGACAAATTTTTAGAAGAAGCGTGTAAGTGTGCACAGTCAAATTGCAACGTTTATTATTTAGTAGTATATAGTTAGGATATTTATGATTTAAATTGTTTTTATGTTGTCTGATGTATATTTTAATGTATTCTTAGATATAAATATATTTCATGATACCTAGATTCAAATTTCATAATTTTCCTGAAATTTAGTATTTGTGCATATTCTAGCTTGTTTCTGATTTTAATCACTTAATTTATGGTTTTTGAAAAAAATAAAAATATTATTAACTAAAACTGAATTTAAGTTTGTATATCTGTATTTTATATACATTATTTAAAAATGATTGATTTGATTTATTGTCATTGGTTGAGAATTCTACATTGCAATTAGGAGATATACATGCAGATACATATAATAATAGACCACTGTATATCTGAAGCACAAACTATAGTTCAAGTTATCAACCTTATTAAAATAAAATCATACATAAAGCTATAGTTTTTAGTGATTCTCTTAGTACTCTTATGAGAATTTAAAATTCTTTTAGACCAAATGAGACTCCAGAACAATACAGAACCTAATATGCACATTACAATAAGAAAACTTTATCTAAAAAACTATTTGGATACCAAGCTACACAGATATTACCGGAAATTAAAGAGGGTATAAACTTGCAAAGGAGACCATTGTGTCAGCAGATGCAATCCAATTTCAAGTATATTCAATATCTAACATTAAACTGATAATTAAAAAAAAATCCTCAACATCTGACAAAACAAATGGAAAATATCGAATATCAAATTAAATTAAATTAAAAATTATATCCTCCCGTGGCCTTACAAATAATTCACTAGAAAAGAAGAAGTTGCCATAAACAGGCTCTTAATAGGCCATACCAGATTGAAGAAAAAAGATTACCCAACCTGCAATTACCCTCTGACGGTACACATCTTAACTGAATGCAGCCATGGAGGAATAGTACAAACTACATCGTCTGAAGTTCAATCTAACTCACCATCTAGATGAAAATCTAAACACCGGTATCATTAATGTTCTCAAATTCCTCAGAGATACAGAACTCCATAATAAAATTTAGAAATGTATCCATATAATATGTATTATAAATGTATAATGTATTCACATATTTTTTTTCTATCTCTATTACTATAAGTTTCAACTAAGTGTAATAATTTAATCCTTAATGTTTAATTATGTTAAATATCTTGTTGCCAATGGCCCTAGTTGCCGAGGCAGCTAATATCAAAAAAAAACTATCATTGTTCAATACAACTCTCTTAATTAAGACATTAATTATGTATAATTTATATGTCCTTTTAATTATAGTAAAGTAATAAAATAATTATATACTATTTTTTTTTTTGAAACACCTTTAATTTTCATTAAATTATAAAATTATAAAAAAAAAATGAATGCATATTTTTCAATTATTTTATGTATATTAAGATATTTTTAGTGTATAAACATCCTAACCCTATTTATAAGCATCGGCTTAAGATCAGCCAAAATTAAACCAGTACATAAATAATTACTAATAACTTGATTTATTTTGACCACGAAAGCTAAATAACCTATTATTTACAATATAATTTGTAGTATAAAAATAATTACTTAACTATATATTTTACTCACATTTCCTTCTTAATACTATATAATATGTTGTATACGTTTCAGACATTATGCAACAGTTCGATCACCCGCACATCATTCGACTGATCGGAGTTTGTTGTTCGCCGCCCGTGTGGATAGTCATGGAATTGGCCAAACTAGGCGAATTACGGGCGTACTTGCAGAACAACCAGCCCCACTTGGACTTGGCCACTCTTATCCTGTATTCGTATCAACTTTCTACGGCTCTATCGTATCTAGAATCTAAGAAATTTGTTCACAGGTAAAAAAATGGTCTATATTATCGTCGCTTTATTATGATTTAGGGTGTTTAATTAGTTACACTGCGACAGTATATCTATCATTGGTGTGAATTAATTAAAATGAACGAAAACTGTTTTCGCAGAGATATTGCTGCCAGAAACGTGTTGGTGTCGTCACACCACTGCGTGAAGCTGGCCGATTTCGGTCTGTCGCGATGGGTCCAAGACCAGAGCTACTACAAGGCGTCCAAGGGCAAACTGCCGATCAAGTGGATGTCGCCGGAGTCGATCAACTTTCGGCGGTTCACCGCGGCCAGCGACGTCTGGATGTTTGGCGTGTGCATGTGGGAGATATTGATGATGGGCGTGAAACCGTTCCAGGGGATCAAAAACAATGATGTGATCGGAAAAATCGAGAACGGCGAGCGGTTGGCGTTGCCGCCCAAGTGTCCTCCAAGACTTTACAGTCTCATGTCGCAGTGTTGGTCATTTGAACCCAGCAAGAGGCCCACGTTCAGAGACGTCAAGGAAGTGCTCAAGTATGCGTCAACTATAAATATACAGAACACCGATACCGCAATAATTTGGACTACGCGTTGAAAATTCAGTTTCGTTTATTTTTTTTCAGTGAGATATTAATCGAAGAGAGACACCAACAGAAGGAAACACTCCGGAGAGAAAACCGCAGGGTTCACACTCTGTCTTGGGGTGAGTGAAAATATTTTTAAAAAAAATACCGAATAAAATTGACGACCACAATAATCAGTGGCGGATTTAAATAGGTGGCCAGAGGGCTAGGTTAATAAATTGGACAGTTTTTAAACTTGTGTCGCAAAACTTGGAAAAAGACAATGACCTGCCCCCTTAAAAAAAAAAATCTAGATCTGCCACTGGCAATAATGGCAGGAGGGGTGACGAAATGTAGTACCTGTACTATTATTTATTACTATTTTTATTTATTTGACATATCTTTATCGTTTACCCGGAGATGTTTGCATGTGATCGACGCTTCATACCCGGCATTGCCGCCCTTGGTTGCCCGTCGCTTTTGGATACGACAAAAGTATCCTTTTATGATATGTACAAACCTATAAAAACAGCGACCATATTATAATATTATGAACACGATTTAGGATCCAGCGGCTCTCTGGACGACCCGTCTGCGCCGCCTAAACCTTCCCGACAGCCAAGCGTGGACCTGCACAACAACAAGTCCGAGCTGCCCGTGTCCACGTACATAGTGGCGCAGAACGCCGAAGTGCTTGCCCACCTGTTGAAGGAGAACGAGCAGCGGGGCGTCGTCAACCCGTCCGTGTACACAACCCCGGCAACCGGATTCAACACGGTAACCGTAGATTTCCTTAATGACGTCGACGACGACAAAACCATTTCTGCCGGGAACAGTATACTGAGCATGGACTCTGTGGGACTTATCCCGATGGACGGCGGCGGTGGTGGTGGTGTCGCCGTCCACCCGTCCACTAACAAGACGTTGCCTAGGAACTTTACTTCGGGGACGGCTTCGCTACTAACGCTACCCCCAAATTCGGCGGACAAGAGCAGGCGATGTTCAGACGGCAGTCTGGGCACGTGCGCCGCCGCCGCTACTGTTGCCGCTACAGCGGCGACCGGTGGAGGAATAAATAACGATGAGGTTCAGCTTGTTGTTCGCGTGTGACGTACCTAATGATATATGCCTGCGAGTTTTGCATGAGTATCGTGTGCTTGTTTTAGAAGGCGCACATATGGGTGTATGCAGGGCCGCAAGGGGTGTGCTTAACACTGTTTACGTTTAACTTGTAGAGTTGGAGGGGTGGCAAAAAATTCGTCGTCATAACGTCCAGCGTCCTTTAAAAAAGTCCTTTTCCGTTTTTTTGTTCGGTCTCGCTGTAGCTTTTCATCGATTTAGTTGTTGTGGATCACGAAAGTGTCTAGTTTTAGTTTAGGCTTTACAACCCTACCCCCCTCCCCCGCCTAATGCATTTTTAAAAAATTGAACACTCGTCATGTTTCCCATTTTTTCTAATCGTTATTTTAGATGTAAGTTTGATGATGAATTCTTTACATTTACAAGACGTAATTAAATTTTAATTTATGCTCTTGTTATCAAAATTACATAATGTTAACACCACCTTTTATATTCAATGTGCGCCTATTATTGTATTTGTGGTGTACTGGTGTGTCTGTAGCTTTTTGTTGTAGTTTTGTGTCTTGTGGAGCGTTAACTGCTCTTTTATACTCTAGCTTTGTGTAATATATTGTTGCTGTTGTTTGTTGTTTCAATTTTTAGCCAAAAATTGAAATTACATGTCCTAATTTTTGCAAGCGGATCAATATGATTTTTCAGTACCTCACGCATATTTCCAAATAGTACCATGGTGTCATGTTCACGTAGATAATAATATAACTTAAAAATACACTATGTGTGTGATTTTCATAGTTTATGAGTAAATGATGAAATCATGTGAATATAATTAATTTTTTTTTTCATTTTTTTTTAATATTTAGGGAGCCAAGCATTTTGCAAACAACTCTATTGGTGTATATGATAACGAACCTTTATCTGAAGTAGAACAGATAGAACGCAAGCTAAGACAACAACAAATTGAGTCTGAGAGGGACAACTTATGGCTGGCCGAAGAAGAGATAAACTTAGTATGTTCAACGTTGATTGATTACATAAACTGTTATTAATATACTGTTATAATTTGTTATTATTTTAGAAAAAGCGTCTATCTCTAGTAGCCAGTGCGTCAGACAATGAATCTATTGATGGCAGATCATCGTTAACACCTCCTTCTTCCCTAGATCGAAGCACCAAAACAAAACCTACAGAAGAACGGGTTGTTGTAATAAAGGTTAGTTTTTAAATTGATATAACAAAATCTCAACTATTTTATTTTTAAACCTTCCATTGTTCTTATAGAAACTCGAACCCACACCAACAGCCGATTTGGACAGAACTCATGATAAAGTATATGAGTGTACGACACTGGTTGTCAAGGCTGTTATGACCCTTTCACAAGGTTAAAATAATAATATAATTATCATAAACTGTATAACATAAGAGTTTAAATATATACTAAATGTTATTGTATTACTATAGGGGTTCAACAAAATCAGACTGATCGATATTTGGAACTAGTCAAGGAGGTTGGACTCCAACTCAGAGCTTTATTGACAAGTGTTGATAGCCTGGTACCATATTTCCCTCAAAGTGCTCACAAACAGGTAAATTAACATGAATAATCACCATCCATGCTTATTAAAAAATATTTATTTTACTTTAGGTAGAAATGGCACATAAAGTTCTCAGCAAAGACATGGCCGAGCTAGTCAACGCCATGAAACTTGCTCAAAATTACTGTCACACTGCTGTTGATTATTTGTATAGCAAGTAAGTGCTAATAAATCGATCTTGATAATATTATAACAACAATTACACAAGTTAAAATGTAATTTTTATAGAGAAATGTTGTCTTCAGGCCATATTTTGGCTATGGATGCCAAAAACCTGTTAGACGTTGTTGACTCTGTGCGCATGCAATATCCTGAAGTGGAAGCGATGATTAGAGGCCAACAGTCTGAGTCAGCCAAAGAACAACACCATGGTGTAGCCGCTTCATAGTAGTACATTTCATAGTATGCATTCCTAATTCATTACGCATCTATCATACACCAATATTATTGCAATTATTTATTTTTTTTTTTATGTAATAATTAATCGACTGCCTAGTAACTTTATTAAAAATTATTTATTTTTTTTTACTAAAATTGTAAATAGTATATTAACGAAAGATTTTTTATAGTATTTTACATTTTTGAATAGAACTCATTGTCTTTGATGCTATATTTGTATATATTATATTATATACAATTTATAAAATGCTTTTTATCGCTGTTAAAACTTGGAATTATTATTTGTTCCTTTTATAATTCGTGGGTGCGTATGTGAAAATAATATTTTGATCCCAGTCTTACTAGTCATAAAATATTTTTACCCCTAAATAATATTATATTATATTATACGTAACTTATTTCCAAATAAATGGAATCAATAACCGTATCTAGTGTGTAAAAATATAACTAAGTCTATTTGTTTTATTATTTTCTCTGCGTGATGTGATTGCATGTTGAAATTATACCAATTTTTATTTTTGTGTTAAATCAAACCAAATGTGTGAGTGTTCTATTTAGTGGTTGTAAGTGAGAAAACTAATGGTTTCCGTTCAAAAAATTCCTAATCAGTAATTTATTTCTACTTGTACAAAATACATAATTATTTTATTTTATTAAATATTAGTGCTTTCAAAATAAATTTTATGTTTTTATCATAGGCATATGTCAACATTTCACTTTTTCCAAATAATTAAATTACTTAAATGTATTATTTTTTTATAATTGACACTATTGATACTTAATATAATTTTATGTCAAAATTAAGAGAATTTGTACACTTAAAAAGGCAACTATAGATATTTTTATCTACTATGTCTTATATTACTGTTTTATAATTGCATTGTACATGCCTAGATTATGGTTAAAAATAATTTAACTGTAATTTTTTTTTAATGAATTAACCTATTTATAACTTTACAACCACATTTATAAGACAAATTTAAAAAAAAAAAATAGAAACATTATTGTTGCAAGTATTTTTACTTTTTCATTAGACTTATAGAGATATTGTGAACTCCATTTTAAAAATGAATTATTGTGATACAAAAATGATCAGAAAAACAACGGAAACCATAATCTTTCTAATTTTTAGTATTATTTCTCATATTATATTGTGATCTTAGGTATTTTTAAATGCTCAAATGTTATTATTTTGATACACTGGTAATTTATTATTGTTTTGTTTTTTACATAAATAATAAAATATGACATTAAACTAACTTCATAGTATATTGTGTGTAATTCACCTTTCGGAAATATGTGCAATCCGTTCAAATATGAATTTGTACTAATCCTAGTCCTTAGATCCCTTTTTAATTTTTGTTTATTGTATACGTGGAAAATAATATATCACTGACATAGCTGCACAAAATTTCAGGGCTAACCGGTTTTATTTTTTTCAATTTTGGTTTCAATATTTCAATACCGGTATTAGGAAATTTCAGATTTGGTTTCGATTTCGTTCATTTTTTTGAATCGCTATATCAAGCGTTCGAATCGCCTTTTGTGTAAAGTCAACTTTCCAAAATGTCAGGATCCAAAGATTTTAAAAAAAAATACAGTTTTTAAAATTATATTTTTGGTTTCGGTTTTTAATTATAATACCGGTATCCAATTATTCCCGGGATTGATTTTGTTTTTGGTTTCCGTTTTATAACAATTTATACCGGTTTTGAAACCGGTTTCAAGCCCTGAAATTACTGTATCATGTATAAGCCAGCATACCGAGCAGCAAGCAGATTTATCATAATACAAATTTTATGACATACAAATCATTATTCAGGAATCCGAGTTTGCATAAAACACAATTGAAATTTAATTAACACTATATATGACCATCTTTCATCAATTCTTTATATTTGCTAATAATATTATATTAGTCATGACTCATGATAATTCATATACAAATCATCATTATTCAAACTAATTTACCATGTCAATGGAATTGCTTATGTTTAATGTATTTCAGTTATATACACATGACAATAATCAAATGTATTATGTATAATATGTTCAAATTTAATCTAATGCATGTTCTTATAATTTATATTTCAATCTAAATTAAGCAGTAAAACATTTTTAAACTCTATAATTTTATTTTAATGCATAAATAATAAATTTTATTTCTACCTAAAATAAACTTAACTATACAACTAACTCAAGATCAATGAAATGTTTACTCAGTCAAAACTCAAAACAATATATTATTGTGTCATTATCATAAAATAAAATAATATTATTTGTAGCACTAAATGTACAAAATTTGAAATGTTACAATAAAAAAACTTTAGTTTCTAATATTTAGATAAAATATCTTTATTAAATAGCCAATAAATAGAAATAGAAATAAAAATATGATAATTGTATTAAACTTTGATTTACAATAAGATCTTCTGCAATACTAAATAGTTAGTAAATTATGAATATATTATATGAAAATAATTTAATTGATTTTTATTTTCCATTGAATTTAAAACTTAATAATCTAGATTTTAACATTATTGAGAAAATGATAGGTATAAAACTTTTAACTTAGTCATAACTCATTGCTTGTATGCTCCTTGACGAGCTAACTTGTCTGCTTGGTCATTGCCATAGTGTTTATTATGTGCTCGTACGTAAGTCTATAAAATTAAAACATAAATACAACAGTTTGACAAGGGCCAATAATGAAGTTTTCTGATTGTTGTAATATTGTGAAATGAAACTGATAATAACATACAAATTTAACAGAATCCATGGCTTTTATGCAACTATCTAGTTGTTCCAGCATATCCTTGTTTGCCACTGTGTTACCTTTACAATTCCTCCAACCATTACACTTCCATTTATTGATCCACTTATACATACAATTGCATAGAAACATGGAATCTGTCATGATTTCTACGCGGTATTCATCTAAAAAAAATTTAGGAGTATGTGTCATTAAAAAAATTGAATGTCAAGTATTAGTCATCAGTGATAACTATCATATTATGATGTCTTGTAAACCAAATTTTGAGAGGGTAATCACTATAATTTTGAATCTTTAATGACAACAATATGAAGTTTAAAAGTTTAATTGTTCATAACTATTCATTATGGTATACCCAAAATCATTTTAACAGTTACTACTTACTACCCACTCCACACAGCAGCAGCCACTAGTTTGACATAGTATTTTCAATCAATAAGTATCTATTGCTTATGCACCTGCATACATTTTTATTTTTTCCATCCTTTTATATTTATATCTAATATTATATCATAACAGTTTATGCATGATATTACTAAGTCTAATTTTAAAAAGTCAGGCGGACAAGTGGGACTTCCACTCTGGGCGCTTATGGATTTATCATCTCTAGGCCAACACACAAGACAACCAGTGGTTGCAAATTTCAATAAAAAAAAATATATATAAAACAATATTAATATTGACATATGAATGAGCTAATGGGTTTTTTTATTGGTACCAGTGTATTTGAGCAGCATGTCAATAGCTTTAACCGCAGCATATATCTCAGCGTTGTTGTTGGTCTGGATACCGGGCACAGTTTATGACACATTCCTGCAATACAATATAATTAAAATATTGCAGAACAAATACATTGTTATTTGTTATGATGGCAAACAACACCACAATTTAAGGGTATCATATTGATGAACTTATTTACAATTTTACCTATGTGGACCCAGCACCATAGTAAAAACTACTAGGTATTTAATTGTCAGATAAAAACACTGAATGCTGACGTCAAAAAATAATAATATCAACACAATTGCAATGATATTCAAACATAACAATATGGTATAGGCATAATAGTTACGTTTATTCAGGCTTATTCAGCATTTTAAGAATTTGTCCGAGTGATCATCCTGTAGACATAATACAATTATATTGTACAAACGCTGTCACAGGACGGCATCAATTTTACAACTGACAACGTACTATAATTTGGGACAAACGTAAATTGCGCCAAAGGGAAAAAATTGTAAATTTCGCCCCGTATTTTTCAGCTATAAATTTCGATATAATTTATCTAATAATTTTTTTTTTTTAAATACATTTTTATTTTTATAAACTAGTTAAAAATAAATAATATTTCTAATTGAAACAACCATTTTTTTAAAGAAAAAATTATAAATAATAGGTAAATTATTAAAGAATAGAAAACAGTACCTATTAAAAACGAATTTTATGTTACTTCAATTTTTAAATGGAAAGAGCTTATTTTGACACCTCAAACTGTCCTATATTATTTATTTAAATAGCGATCTTTACGTTGATAGAAAAAAAATTTGGAAAGTTACTTTTTTCGAACTAGGTTTGGGCGACAAACCTGTTGATGGCTTTTTTATCAATGTGACAATGTCCTCCAAAAGTTATTTATTGATTTGCTTGAGATAAATAAATTCGATAATAAAAATAGAAAAATTAATTATATGGGATTAATAAGTTGTTCAAATATTTTTTGTTAGGTTAATTTATACGGTAAATAATAATAAAACATTTTAATAATACAAAATCAGGTAAATTATATAATATAGAGTTAATAGTAATTACTAATTAGTAATACAATTATAAGTTACTTGTAAAGTTATAAAGCCAATGGCCAATAGCCAATGTTGCAGTCTTTATATTTTACAATATAAAAAAAAAATAATATCAGCATAGAAATGAGACATCATCTTCACGTATTCAACAATAAATTAACAACAGTATTTAAAATAATTATATTAGATATCGATGAATTCAAGGTCACCTGGTCACCTAGATAGATACTATGGGTGCAATTTACAATAGGTACCTATTTTAGAAACTAAAAAATCATGGGCGCAAATTAATATAGTATTTTTAACCTGTTCAATGTGGGCGCAATTTACAAGCGCCCAGAATTTGCACGACAATAATTATTGTTTCATTCTTAATATTTATTATATTAAAGATTAAACCTATTACCTAGCAGTATTGTATTATACACATAATACTATTATTAGGTAATAAGGCAATATACGTCGTATAACTATTAACTAAAGCTGTTCGATTATTTCTGATTAATCGTGCATAATAATCGATCGCCGAAAAAAATAATCTAACAGAGCTCTACAGTATGCCGAAGTGTATTTCACGACTATAACTGCATATACAATATGTCAATATACATCTTGTGTCTTATTTGATAGGTATACTCACAGATCATGAAAGTCATCGAACCATACGCCTACGCCGGCACGTGCTCCTCGCGTACCGTTTCTGGGGCAGGCGCCGTCCACGTACACCACCACATCACCGTACCTGTTGTACATGAAGTCCATGACGAATGTCAACTATGTCTGTATGGTTTATTAATTATAATAATATGATGGCGGATGACGGATGTGTGATAATAGATACGATTGATTGGGCTCCGAAAGTTAGGATCGCGACATCAGTGGTTGTCGTCGACGGACGAACGATCTGTACAGCAAAACGACAGGAAATTAATAAAAATATATAAACGTAGATCCGATATTATAATAATATAATACGTCATACGCCGAGGCGCGTCTACGTCGGCGGTCAGCTGTGTAATAATGTAATAAGCATAATATTATAAAATAAACTATAGCTTATAGCTCCAGATAAGACATAATATTATAAATATTGAGGTAAAATCTATATTATTATTAAGCGTTGTCAGCGATTTTTTTTATGGGAAATCTGTACTAAATAATTTTATTTTTAGCCGATCGAGCACAAATTGCGTGGTCATGCTACAACAGTTTCACAGTTATCAACAGGGCACAGGCCTTCGTATTTCGTACCTGTCGTAGTGTCGTATACCTACCTATGGGCTATGGGTACATCGTATATTGCATATTGTGTGTCTGTGTAGTGTGTATAACACTCTTAAAATAGATTAAGACATTAAGCACAGAGTACCTAATGCATACAGTAAACGCCTTATCTGCATATAATATATCTATAGGTATTAACATTGAACTTAGATACATATATAATATCTTGCTATCTACTCATTGGTATTACTCAGTGGCGTATTTAGGAATTTGTTATGACTTATGGGGAGGGTCCAGTTAATATTCAGGCAAAGCCTCCCACACCACCCAATTACTCTTTATTATATAAATATACCATATTTATAAGACAATTTAAAATTTTCAATGTATGATGGATTGTATTACGCTTGAATTCAATGATATAATATCATTGTAAAAGGAAAACGGTTCTGAGCGGAGATGGTTTGTCAGTCTGGATATTTTATATTGTTATTATTTATTATAGCCCGTAAGTTGAATTAATATTGAAATATATTTTTTGTTTATATTCTCTATTTTGTTTATTGTCTATGATGATAAACAAAGCGTTAGAAATTAAAATCCCATTTTTAGAGGTTTTTTGTAATTTGTCGGTGGTTTTTCCCGTGACATTAAATAACTATTGAGAAAATCAAAAAATGACCTGCTTAAAGTACCATCTTAATCCAATTTGCTAAAAGATAAGATAGGTACTACATAATTATTGAAATCAAAGCACTCCTTCTGGTAGAAATTATGTATACAGGATAAAAAAAAAAAAAATAAACACCATTTGTAAAACCACTAGCTTCATCGCCTCCGCTCAGAATATAATAATATAGTTTATATGTTCTAACTTTTATAAAAATATTTCTTACATACATTACTTCATTTCAGTGTTGATTTCAAATACTTTTTCAACCCTTTTA
>NC_042495.1:45037835-45040761 GCF_005508785.2 Acyrthosiphon pisum | reverse complement strand
TAATAGAAAAATAAATTATTAACGGTAATTTAAACAAATTATATAATAACGTTAGAAATAGTGTCTGGCACACCGTTTCCGTTCAGAATCGTTTTTCGTATCTAATGATTTATTATTGAATTCAAATTTAACAAATGTATCAATGACCAGGGACGATCTCAAAAAAAAATCATGGGGGGGTGTAATCTTCAAAATTGCAATCTTTGAAATTCAAAATTTTTGTGACCTATTAAGTTATTTTTAGTTACATTCTGTAAATTTATAATTTTTTTATTACCTTGTTTCAATTCTTAGTTTGAAATTTTGAATTCAATTTTAAGTGGAAACTTAGAAATACCTAACTTATTTTAAATTTATATCAGATTGAAATAACGTCAACAAATATATGAAATAGGTAATAATTATAATTCATCACTTATTTTTTATTACAAAATGGTTATAAAATGAGTTACAGTATTTAAAATTTTAAAAACTATTATGAATTATAATTGAACCCTGCGTTGCTTCAGCGTTGCCCATTTGTGTACAAGATCATCGATATCCAAACTATCTGTTATGTCTTTTTCACAACTCAACATCGTCAGTGCGTTTAATCGTTGATCAGCCATTTTCGATCTTAGGTAATTTTTTATTAATTTTAATTTACTAAACATTCTTTTGTCAGATGCAGTAGTAACAAGAGCAGTCAAAGCTAATTTTAAGCCTTGAAATAAACAGGGTAGGTTTTGAATGAAAAATTACAATTTACAACTCGTGATACTTTCTAAGTCCCAGTAAAATAGAATCGAATAAAATATGAAGCTTACCGATGGTGGTATATGTTTTGTATTCCTTTTACTAGCGTCAAATGGGTTTTCAGGTGCTCCGAAATGCTTAACCTTCGTCCTCTTTCCGCCGTGACGATTAATCTCATGTTTTTTTACGATAGTCATCATCAAAATTTGATCCACACTCCAAACACTCTAGTTTTACACGCTTTCGAAACTTATTTATAGTAGTTGACATAGAATTTAAATGTTCGCAACAATATATAAAATAAACGCCTTGTAAGTAACTAGTAAGCACAATTATTAAAAATTAAAATACCGAGTAAGGTGTACAACAGACTGTTTCAACTACAGTTGTACAGACATCAAACATACACATTATGTACGATACATGGTAATCGGTAATCTTCGTCTGTTGAGTGTTTCTTCGAAACACGATTATCGCGTATTTTGTATAGTTAAGTTTTGGTACCCGTACCCTCACTTGATAACGTATTATACCTATAATATTATACTCGCCAGCCACAACCGTCGCCGCAATGACGAATGCGATGACGGATGACAGAAATAGACGGTTTATCGATTTTCTACTTTATTTAAATATAATATATGCATGATATAATATTATTATCTTATGCAGTTATGCCGACTGCCGATTCTCGCATTACGAAAATATTGAGTTAAAACAATATTAACATTTAAACAATTTATTTAATTTTCTTTTCCTCGTCTTAAAAAAATTGGTTTAATTCAGGTGAAAATAAATTCCATTTTGCCGACTGAAAATCAAATATTGCCGAGTGGGGGGGTGTAACACCCCCTCATGACCCCCCTTCGGTTCGTCCCTGCACAAACACACGCATAATATATGCGTAGCTATATATAGTATTTAATTAAGCATATGGTGTTTTGAGTTTTTTAACCATATGATATGAATTGTTTTGTTGATATATGCGTACCTACCTATAGTAATTTATTGTGTCATGTTTATTGTCTAATAATACAATATAATTATTTATGTATATATGTATATTACTTTGTATTAACACTGTGAGTATACACAATACATTTTCTCCACCAAATACCGTAATTTATTGTTAAAAATATTAACTGATAATATTATGACGACTATACCTATACTTTACATTATGTTGCCCAAATTAATTTTGTAGCATTCGCTAAATAAACAAAAACATTTTATATACACTCTATGTTCATAGATATACAAACATCTTTGGCACCCATATATTATGTAAATTGTCTTTAATATTTTTAATGATAAACAAAATGTACACCATAATATTTTAGATTCTGAGTGAAACGATGAATTTATTGATTTTACAATGATGTGTGTTTTTTTTAATTTTTTTATTTTTGTGTCTGTCATCACCTTTTAGGACAGTAAAAATGCTTGGATTTTCTTTAACAGTATCTTTTCTGATAGGAAAGTGAATCTAGTTGGTACTTTCGGGGGTCAAAAGTAAAAAATTTCTTAGTAGTTTTCAAAAACACCATGAAAAACAAAAGAAAAATAAAGGAAAAACGGGAATTTTTACGCAAAATCTGTTTTCGAGAAAATCGATTTTGGTTTTTAGCTCAACTCTAAAACAAATGACCGTAGGTACATAAAATTTTGACTGAGTGTTTATATTAGAATTTTCTATACACCATAACATTTTTCAAATATTTTGACTTATTTTGAGCTGTTTACGGACATTTGTAGTTTCCGTTGTTTATATTTTTTTTTTGGTTAAAAAATCTTGAAAATTTAATAGAAGGTTCCTAATATATTGCTTCAAAGGCAGATGAAAAAAATTAAAAATCCGTAGTCACAATTTTTTTTATATAAGCATCTAAAGTTCAAATATTGACAAAATACACAAAAATGACCAAAATTTGCAAATTATTTTGAGTTAGAAATTCATAAAAAATTTTCTTCTTAGATCTAAGATTTGAAAATGTAATACAAGATTCCTCATAAGTTTTTCTACCTTTTTCAAAAAAAAAATGTCTACAAGCAAGTCAAATTAAATTTTTATGAGCGTTTGAAATTTATATTTTTACAACATTTGATATTCACTCGATTTCTCATGTTACAATTTTCTTATTTTGTTGTAATTAAAAAAGAATGACTGTAGATACTTGAAAATTCACTGATG
>NC_042495.1:45034727-45037785 GCF_005508785.2 Acyrthosiphon pisum | reverse complement strand
CCCCCCCCGTAAATACGCCACGGTATTACTGGTATTAGTTACAGGTAAAGGGACACTGCAGCATTAGTGGTAACGGTACGCATTGAAGCGATATAGTGGCCACTAGTGGAAATTCACTTTTGAATAAAGTATTCATTTTAAATTATGTATTAGTAATTACTAATTAGTATTAGTATAACACTGTATAAGTATTCATATTATTGTAGTCAGTGACAGTGCCAGATATTTTTTATTGGGGAGGCGATACGGGGGAAAATTTTTTTCTGGTGGGGCATTTATGTATTGCTACTCAATCACCCACTAATTTGCGTATATCATATATTCAGAAAATATTGCTAACAATGTTTTGGGTATAATATGGTATTTTTTTATATATTTCTAAATAATCAAAAAAAGTAATTAAATAATTAATGAACAAAATGTCTTTATTTACTAACATATTTTTAACATAATGGAATCCAAAGTAGGTATAAGGTATAACCTAAAGTACTTTTAATAAACTTGTAATAAGGTTATAAATTGGCGCATATATGATATAGGTGGGGGCTTGGGGGGACTTAGTCCCCCCACATTTCTGCCAAGTCCCCCCCGTTCAAAAGTCAGTAATTAGTACTGAGCATAATATATAATTTTTAGAAAATATTATAGGAGGTGCTTTAGTCCGTCCCCCCAAAATAATTTGTCTATTTCCGCCTGTGAGGTTATATGACTTAAGACATATAATGTGTTATATACACATTCATAATATTTATGTTTATTGCAATTGCCAATTAGACAAATACAAAGAGGGCTTTTTAAGTATCTAAATAGCAACATAATGGTATTACCTATTGAAATAAAAATCAATAAATGCAATTTATTATATTAGCATTATTTATTTTATTTTATTATTATGTTTATATCTAAATATCAATATACCATTTAATATACCAATAAATAATATCTAATTTAGATATTATTTATTAGTATTAAATAAATGTATAAATAATAACAAATTATTAGGATTGTATTATATTATATATTATATAGTATTTAATAAAATGCTCAATATAAAATGCATTTTCAGATTAGATTAAAATGTTCAACATTCAAATAAAGGGTGGTGGGGCAAAGGAGGGATAAAATAAAATGTTGGGGGGCACTTGCCCAGTGTAGCGCCGCCCCTGATTGTAGTGATCCCTCACTACCGTTTATTACATTTAAGTTCTACGCCGCGCAGACAATTAGTGTTGGTGATGTTGATCAGGTCGTGACGAAGGAGAGATTAAAAGAGTCAAGAGAGTGATCCATAAATATGTCATTTTCGGGGTTCGCGAATAGATGTAAGTTTGGGCGTTGTTACTATTTGTTATCTGCCGATAATCGTAATGGTTAGATGATGGCATGCATGATGCTCAATGCTCATTATAGTAATATAGAAAAAAAACTCCGTGGGTTTACAATATAATAAATTATTATTATTATTATAGGAGACTTAAGTTCAAATTATTATGATACTTTAGCCACCCAATTATAGTATATATGGAGAGTCACATATTTTTGTTAGTTTTTACTTTTTAGTGTTATAAAAATATAATTTATCTAATAATTTTTTTTTTTAAATACATTTTTATTATTATAAACTAGTTAAAAATAAATAATATTTCTAATTGAAACAACCATTTTTTAAAGAAAAAAATATAAATAATAGGCAATTATTAAAAAATTTACAACAGTATTTAAAACGAATTTTATGTTACTTCGATATTTAAATGGAAAGAGCTTATTTTACAGACACCTAAAACTATGCTACATTATTTATTTAAATAGTGATCTTTACGTTGATAGAAAAAAATTTGGAAAAGTTACTTTTTTCGAACTTTACGGCACCACCGAGTAACAATTTTGGCAAAAAAAAATTTTCAAAAATGTTTGTTCTAACTAGGAAAGTGATTCAAAACAGTTTTTAAAGCGACGTTTATGTTACGTAGATTTTTAAAAAGAAGGACCTTCTATTCACGGATCGAACTGTGCTATACTATTTTTAGTAAAATGGTGATCTTTACATTGTTGAAAAAAAAATTGGAAAATTTTACTTTTTTCGAACTTAGGTTTTGGCTACATACCTGTTGACCGGCACCGTCTAGTAACAATTTCGCTAAAAAAAAATTTTCAAATATGTTTGTTCTACCTAGGAAAGTGATTGAAAACAGTTTTTAAAACGACGTTTATATTACTTAGATTTTTAAAATTAAGGACCTTCTATTCACGGCTCAAACTGCACAATAATATTTATTTAAATGGCGATCTTTACATTGATGAAAAAAAAAATTTGGAAAATTTTACTTTTTTCGAACTTAGGTTTGGGCGACATATCTTTTGATGGCATTTTTAATACATATACTTTATTGTGGTAATCGTTAGTGTATACGAGACCCAATCGGCACTATTCCAAGTGGTGCAAGTATTGTAAAATAAGACGTCGAAATATGACTTAGTGCATGTTTAGTTACTCAAGTCGAACGTATATCAAAGAGTCTCTATTATTATAGGTGTGTCATCTCACTATATTATGTTTTCTTTTATTAAAATGCAGTGGTGTACCTACTCACGACGGGGGGGGGGAGGGTTGGACCCCTCATCGGCCGTATTTTTTTTCACAATCTCATATGCGTATTACAATATAATATTTATTTACCAACAAGATCACGATTATTGATTAAGTGATTAAATTAATATAATAAATAAATATAAATTAATTTATTGATTTTACAATGATCTGTTTTTTTTTATTTTTTTATTTGTGTGTGCACTGTGCACACGATAAGTAGTCGAAACAATGCTTTGATTTTTAATTTCAGTATCTTGTTCGACGGAAAAGTGAATCTAGTTGGTGCATTGGGAGGTAAAAACCCCTTACTCCCATTAGTATTAGTCGCGAGCCGCTAAAACAGGCCGCGGGCCCATGTACAGATAAGTTTATATTATAAATATAACAAGTATATAAATCAAAAATGTACATATTAATAAAAAATTAATTTTAACAAGAAAAAGATTTATTCTTGTTGGCAATGCACAA
>NC_042495.1:45030537-45032111 GCF_005508785.2 Acyrthosiphon pisum | reverse complement strand
TTAAAATACTCATAACTCGCTTTAAAATTAAAATATACTAAAAAACCCATGAGGTTACTTAGATAATAATCTTATCTTTAGATTTTATAAGAGGTCAATTCACTCTAATTTTTAAATTAACGGAGCTACACGTGTTTTGCTGAGAGTAAAATTTGCCATGCTACGCTCTTGTAAGACGGAGACAACACATGCGGGTATCACGTCCTCTTAATAATTGGATAACGTGAATGACCATTAAATTTTTATTGGTATTTTGTATAAATAATTGCGATCACATATTATTATGGAAAATTCGTTGAATTCCTTTTCATGTTTATTTTAGTCTGCGGATCAAACTACGCGTTTACGTGTTATTAACCGACTGTCCGGATTAAGCAAAGTCCGCAGTGGCGGATCCAGTGGGTGGGCATAGGGGGCATTTGCCCCCCCCCCCCCAATCGGATTTTGGTGCTGATGGTGCACCCGCTGGGTCAAAATACGGAAAATCCCATAACTCGGAGGGAAACATGGCACTAATTTTGAAAACGGTACCCTCAAATAACACTAATTGAGCACTAAATTGATGCTATAGCGGATCTTGTTGCTTGTGCTGAACCCGCTACGTGAAGTTACCGGAGAAAGGTAAGCCCCAATGTAACTTTTTACTGACTAGAGCACTAATTTTTAAAATGGCATGGTTGAATAGCACTAATTGAACACTAAATAGTGGTGTTCTAGCGGAAATTAGTGCTCAAATTTTTCCGCTAACTTTACGGACCTGTAATTAGAAGAAATATTGCATAATATACATTTTGTACAAATATAACTACAAATATTTGGCCTGGACAACGTCGGGCGGGACAGCTTGTAATATAATGCAATCATTGGCGCAACTAGGGGGGTGCACAGGGGACTTGTGCACCCCCAAGTTTAAAATGTGCACCCCCAAAATATAAAATACTTAATCTATAATATTTTGATTATTTTGAAGTAAAAATTATCAATAAATACAAAAAAGTTGTACCTTAGAGTATATTGAGAAACATAATAAGTGATTAATAGTGAGTACTTCACTAATTCACTGTTATGTTCCAACCATAGACCTATAAACTAAGTTAATAAAAACTTAGTTTATAGTGTAATAACTCAAAAAAGAAGGAAGGAATGGATGTATACGATAATAATATAAATATAAATAAGACGTCTGTCAATAGTTATATTAGAATTACCTGATTTAAGCTATTACCTTCCTCCTGATCGTCGGAGGGCTCTCGAGGTCGTGATTCGAGAATATGATCAAATACACCGTACAGTAAGGTTGTAAGCAAATGATTTTACTGCGTGATACCAGCGATCAACACAAATTATTGTACCAAAAGTCTTACCTGACTACCTGACTCGCAGCCGTCCCTGGGCTATGCTGTATCAGTTTTAGGTGACACGAAATAATATTTAAAATTTAAAGAACTCGAAATAACCAACACGCACTGATTATTGCTTCACACAAGGAGTCCAGTTGCCGCTCGTAAAATTCGGTGTAAAAAAGTTGTGGTTTGGATGCTGTTTTCCAGTCTGGTGCTCATGCACTCCAAAAG
>NC_042495.1:44996262-45029317 GCF_005508785.2 Acyrthosiphon pisum | reverse complement strand
CCCAGACGTTTAAAACGCAAATGGTGTCGTGACCTACTTGTTCGCCCCCCTCCCTTCAACTATATCAATGACTGAGCACCCAGTTGTTTAACTAACTACTCAAAAAAAATAAAAAAAAAAAAAAAAAAAATTAAAAAAAATCAATCAGTTGAGTGTCATTAGTGGATGACTTCTCACGTCGAGTGTATCATGTTGTAAATTACTCTAACCATATAAACTTATTGTGCCCCTAAGGTATAGATTGTTTATCTCAAATAAAGGAAAAAAAAAAAAAAAAAAAAAATATCTTGTATATAGAGTATGGGTCCGGGGGTCTGGGAATTCTTTATAATTTGAGCACCCACAAAAGTATAGGTCTAGTTGCGCCTATGAATGCAATCATAAATATTATTTCTATTGTACTTGTTTATTTTTAAGTGAAAAAAGTTATACTTTTAAATGTGTGATATTTATGAAGTTAAGTTTATTGCACCTACTACCTACTCTATAATATCAAGTGCCTATAATGTTATATACATGGGTTAATAATTTTTTAACACTCGCAAATCACAAGAACTAAAATAAAAACAATTTTTCTGATCAACGTATGTTTTCATTTCCAAAGCACAGAGAAAAGATGGACAGCACCTCCAGGATTGGTATTACTTCTATGGTGTTGAGTCGTAGGTACAATGGTTGAGTTGCAAATATTTTTTTAATACTCGCCAATCACGCAAACTCAAAAAAATAACTAATTTCTTAACTATCGTTTTTGAAAACAAGCATACAAATTCGTACGTCTCGTATACTAAATGATGGGACCAGAAAAAACACTCTATTGCCATCGGTTCTATTTGGGGGGGGGGGGGGGGTGCTGGAGAAATGCCCAAATGTTAGGAACGCCATTTGTACTTGGACGGGAGGTCGTACGAATTCCGGAAATGGTCATACAAATTCGTACGTCTCGCATACTAAATGATGGGACCGAAAAAATCCCCGTGATGCCACTGGTTCTCGTGGGGGGTGCTGGGGAAACGTTTCTCCAGCACCACCCCAGTTTTTTGTTTGTGGGGCGAAAACTAAACTCGTACAAATTTGAAAAATGGTCATACTAATTCATACTAATTGCATACTAAATATTAGCACAAAAAAAAATATGAAAATCATATGGGGAGGTGCTGGGGTAACGTACGTAAAATGATCAAGTCTTCCTTGTCAACGGTGTGCCTTTGACAGTTGCCTCCTCTTGAAAATCCTATATTCGACTGCGCTAGTTATTGCGTGCGGCCTGCCAACGATCCAGATTATGGTGTTTTTTAAATAAGTGGTTGAAGACAATTTCCAACAGTGTCACAGTGAATAAATTAATAGTGTATTTCTATTTAAATTTAAACAAATTATAAAATAGTGTAGAATAGTGTGTGTGTTTGTGTGAGGGTGTGTGAGCGACTGAGTGGCGTGAAGGTGCTCAGGTTAGGGCTGGTGGTATTTTCGGGATACCGCAGTAATTACCAGTATTTAAAAAATGCCGATGTCCGGTATTTTCGGTATTTTAGAATACCTGAATACCGGTATACCGTGAATCTACTTTTATTATTTATTATTTTTATATAATCGTAATGTTATAATATAATAGCCCTATCCTAGTGTAGTGATCCCTCACTAACGCTTACAATTTTGAAACTAACGACGTTGATGATGAATAGGTTTTTCAAAGGAGAGGTTGCAGAGTGACAAGTGACACAGTAAATAATTATAAGTAATTTATCAAGTTTGAAAAGTATAATGTTTACATTAAATGATATAAATTTGAGGACAGAGCGATGAGCATCTTCCCGAGAAATTAGTTATTAATACTAGTACTTACAAGTGTGTGCATTGTACTAATATTCTAAATCTGCTATAGCGTCCGTTTCTCATAGCCGGTTTTTGATTGGTTCCCCGAAACATCAGTTAACAAGCGGTGCGGTGGAGGAAGTTGTTTTGACTGCGCGACCAGTCATGATCTTATTCCGCGGCGAGTAAGTATAGATCTAATCCTGTATTTATATAAAATATATATGGATAAAAACCTTCACGGTTGAGTACTAGAGTCTAGAAGGTGGATATTAAGTTTGAAAGGAAGCCGATCTAAATATTGTTATTGCCAAAAATGAGGAAGCGTATTATTATTTATTTGAAATTACTATATATTACTATACTTATAAGATTTATAGGTTTGTTTTCGTCCAATTTTGGCGAACGATTTTTAATCGAAAACAGTTATTAATCTGTCAAACCCATGGTCCGTACATTGTACGTAGTTCCAGGAATAATCGATAAGATTTATATTTTATAGTCTTGTTGTTGCTATATCATAATAATATACTTATGATATTTAAAATATAGGAAAACGACTCCGGTGGTTTAGTAGGAAACTAGTTGGAAACTTAGAAACACTAACAAATTTGATGAAGTATGGTATTTTCGGTAATTATCGAAAATATTATCGAAAATACCATACCTCAGTAATATTATCAAAACTACCGTATAACCGGACAACCGGTAATACCGTAGATTTCGGTAATAAACAAATACCGGTATACCGGTATCAAAATTTGAAATACCGCTACCCTAGCTCAGGTCTTAGTGGATATGGTACGTTTGTAGGTGGAAAGTTGTTGTTCTCGTAAAAGACGTGATCATCCGGCTCTGTGGCTTCTAATGCTAATAAATTTATTATAGTAACTGAATTTTAAAAGCACGACTGGTTCGTGATTCTGACACGTGCGTCTGACTATCAAATGTTACCTACTTACCTATGAATTTAATAGTTAATAAATATGTTTGTACTACTTTGGATTACAATATTTATACATTGTGTAAGATCGACTACTAATCATACGTTAATATATTTCATATATTCGTTATAGTTGCTTAAATTAATAGAGTAGAGCTTGTTGGCCGCGACATAACTATGGTGACACGCGTGGAAAATATCAGTAACACTATTATATTATATGGTGGAGGTCCTCCACATTTTAAAACGCTCTTTTCTGTTTAAACTTAGCGAGACCCTGCCGGGTCGTTGGATTACATTATAAAAATTAAAATATATAAAAAACACTGTAATGGTGTTTTAACTATTACGCAGTGTGATCATAGATTTACATTTTACTTAATTAAGAATAATGGAAGTCGTTCGTACACAAAAATAAAGATGCTGATTATAATCATCTATCTAATATTATCTATGCCTGTTTCATTTTTTTATACACCTAAAATATACCTGTCAGCTACACCACTACCTTGCGTTATCATATTATAATCTAGTATCTACGTTTGCTTTAAATATCAATATCAGTTTTTACGATAATTAATGATAGCTATTGTTTATTACGATAATAACTTATAGTACGGCATTAAAATATAAAAAAAAATTGAAAATATAAAAATTATACATAATATTATTATAAAGGTTTAATTAGAATAACACACTTTAAAATTTCGTACTATACAGTATACACTGCACTATTCGTACTACACAAAGTGTGTCGTAGTACACACAATTTTAGGGACTGCTGATATGTACATATGTACACACACGTAAGTATTTATTTATATATATACTATCCAACCCGTCAAAGCTTCGCCCGTGATTGGTTGTTTATTTTGCCTTCGGACGATGTTGTGTATAATTTTTTATTCAAATTGTATTGTTTAATGTGATCGGCAACTGGCAAGTAAATATAAAAAAGGTTTAGAGAAACGTATTGAAATGTTTCTAGCGGTATTAATGATAAATATATTTTTATTAAAAATAGCACTGAGCCCGTGCACTTAGTTGCCCATTAAATGTACCAAATCTATACGACTCAAACTTTGTTCAATTCGCTATTTAATATTCGGTATATGATGTTCAAAACATCTTAACTTTTCCGTTGCCCGGAATAAAAATTCTGATTCGCAGCAGTATGTTATCGGACCCCGTGCTGTTTGTACGGAAGTGTATGATTTAACTCTTGAGTATCAATGTTATACCTACCAAGTTTATCGTTTTCACTTAAATACAACTTAATTAAATAACCGTACTGAAATCCGGTGAATAAAAAAAAAACAAATTTAACACTTTTTAAATTAGCCTATGGCCTATCTTGTTCGAAAAGAATCAGCCAAATCGGCCCAGGCAGTGGCGTATTTAGAATTTTGTCATGGGGAGGGTCCAAATAATTTTCAGAAAACAGAACTGCGGGAAGCAAAGCCCCCCTAACCACCAAATTACCCTTTATTAAATAAATATACCATATGGTATAAGACAATTTGAAATTGTTGAGTTTTTAATTATTAAACAATAATAATATGTACAAAACAAATTTAAAAAGAGCGGGTAAGCGAATGTCGCTCTGCTGTACAGTAGGTTACAAGTGGATCAATGTGTAATGAATTGTATTCAACTTGAATTCAATGATATAATATATCATTGTATAAGAAAAACGATTCTGAGTGGAGACGGTTTGTCAGTCTGGATATTGTATATTGTTATTATTTATTATAGTCTGTAAGTTGAATTAATATTGAAATATTATAATTTTTTATTCGTTTCTATACTGATACACAAAGCGTTGGAAATTAAAATCCCACTTTTAGCGGTTTTTCGTAATTTTTCGGTGGTTTTTCTCATGGCATTAAAGAACTACTGAGAAAATCAAAAAATGACCTTCCTAAAGTACCAATTTGCTAAAAGATAAGGTACTATATATTAAAATCGAAGTACTCCTTCTTGTAGAAATTTTATATACAGGATAAAAAAAAAATAAACACCATTGTAAAACCACATGCTTCATTGCTCCGCTCAGAATCTTATATAGGTAGTTATATGTTATAACATAACTTTTATAAAAATATTTCTTAAAATACATTACTTCATTCATAGTTGATCTTAGATAACTTTTCAACCTTTTTAAGGTTGAAAAAGATCTCTCTGGAGTGGCTGTAGATACTGGCAATGTAAAAAACTACAAAATTTTTTAATTAAAAAATGAACTCGGTATTTTTCAACCATTTTCGGTATAAAAAAATCATGATATTAATTAAAAATGCTTATAACTGAAGCTTCCGTTTCGTATGATAAAATTTGTTTTTCTTAATCATGTAAAAACACAACATTTAATATGTACGAAACACGAGTCAATTTGGGGGGGTGGGGTCCGGACCCCTTGGACCCCTTGGACCCCCCCCGTAAATACACCACTGGGCCCAGCTGTTCTCAATTGATGAATTAAGATTTTTACACAATTTTTATATATATAGATGACGAATAAAATAAAATTGTGAATAATAGATAGGCATTTGGTATAACCTTGTGAAAAAAATTGGAAAAATGTTAAATAGTATCGTTTCAAAATGGGAACATATATATAAGAAAATATTAGCTTTGTTTTTTAATTTTTCAAGAACTGTATACTTATTTTTTACTAACAAAAGTGGTACTTATAAAACCTTCAATAGACTTTCAGATATAACAGTAAAAATATTCGTTAGCCCGGTCGTAGAAAACCCCTTACAATTTTATATAGTAGTATATATATATAAGGATTTAATTATATAATAAATTAACTTACTCTAATTCGACTGCAGACTTGTTAGGTACCTATTTGATGAACGAAGAAAGAAGAAATAGGTTTAGTATCGATTTACTTATAATTTAGTATTAATCAAGAGCACAATTGATATATTAGAGATACATGAAAAAGTACATTTATTATTTAAGACACAAAAATATTATACCGAACATGTAGCTAATCACGCATGACTTCCGCCAAGGACGTACGCAGCGAGAGTGCTGTTGTGTAGATCGGGCCGATAGACGATGAAACAGTTTATTTAGAAAAGGATATAACAATATATGACCACCAGACCACAGATGTTTATATTATAATATAAACATCTGTGTGACTGTATAATATATATATATTAAAATTTAAGGGTCATGTCGTCATGATGATGAGTGATGACTGATGACACTCTTTTTAGTTTTTAGTACCTATTACCTAGTTATAAAGAGTAGCTATCATTATAATGTTCTTTATGCATTAGGGCATTCCTAAATGGTTTAGGTCCTAAGGATATAGCCAGATATTACCTACTCGTAATTGTATTTAAATACTAAATACTACTAATACATCAATTTCCATCGAATAAATAGAAGATATAAAATAAAATAGATTTCAATAAGTAGATACAAAATAAATATACGAAATAAAAAATACATTTGAAAAAAAAATAATTTATTATATGTTAAATTTTTATTTTTATTAATTAGTTAAAATCAATCGACGGTTACCCTTCAAAAATACAATTTTTTCTAAATTATGGTCTGAAATAGTTTTGGCCTAGTCGGAGCATGAATGAAACTAGTCGTTAAAAACATTTTTTTAAACGGGGTAAAAGTATTAAATATTTACTTGAGTTATTATTTAAAATAATAAATACTAAACAGTAAATACATTAAATTAAATTAGTGTTTAAATATAAGATACAAAATATACTTTAGAAGAACACCTAGTAAATACTATAAATACAAGATTGAAGATACAATTGTATTTGAAATATTTCCCAACCCTGGATATAGCTAGGTAGATAGAAACCATTTTAGTGATATATATATAGATAGATAATGACTATTATTAATGCGACAAGCCTATGTATTTTAGAACAAAATGTATCATGTTCGTACTACGGTTTCAGTGGACCATTTTTTTTATTTTTTGATACTTTAGAGTTAAATTATACACTTACCTACGTACGCACCACGCGGGGTCCTCCCAGATAATATACTTATATACTGCTCGCTAAAATAAGTCCTGGAGGTCGCTAACAGGTAACACCTCCAATCCTCAAATTAATGCCTATTTATTTATTATTATCATTTTTTTTCTCTCTCTTCATTGTTATTCCTGTCACTTATAGGGTGTTACCACTGGGCACTGCAGGCCGCAGGGTACCTTCCCTAATCTTATTATTCATATCATTTACCACTTACTTGTCACCTATCAAACCTACTTATTATACTAAGAACATGTGATTGTAGATTACTGTGATTGTTGATCAATGATTGTAGATTACTTCAAATAAAAAAAAATAAAAATATATATATATATATACTGCTCGCATAATCACAAATGAATCTCCTGGATAACGCCAGTCTGGATGGCTATACATTAAAATATAATATAATTTACGCTTAAAAAGGCATTGCTTCCACAGCGTGTTATACCTAAAAGGAGTTGAACTATCACAAAAACCTAGCAATAGCAAAGCATTGCCGTGTCATCTAGTACTTAATAAATATAACTGATTCTCTCTTGTCTGTTTATGTGTGTTTTACACCATGTTCAATATATACCTAACGGTTAAACAGTAAGGCTTAGTATTTAATTTATAATATCTTATTCATTCATATATTGCGTCGCCTACGTAATACTATCGAGGACACACGTGCAGGACAAACCGCGTCAAACTTATACATGCATGAAGCGTACACACATAATAGCTATAAAAAAAAAATAGTAGCTGACTTGCTGGCTTACTTAGGTCGATTTTATCGTATATAATATTTAGGTTTAGGCGTTTAGCGTAGAAATTAAAAACGATAACCTACCTATATAATAATATTTAACCCAGTTATATTATTCTTGTGTAGTATAATGTAGTAATAACGTAAAAATAAGAAAGTACCTCAGCTTATTGTAATTAAAGTTACAACCCGGATGATTCCCAACACTCGAAGAACGTTATCAGTTGCAGTAATGTATTTTTTTCCAAATCCCAAATACATTCTAACTTAGGTAACCAACATTTGTTTTAATTAGTAATCATTTCCCTCGACTACCTCATCGAAATACTCGAACTAAATTATAATGAGCAATACTATAATAAATTATAATGTTGCAGGTTGACTCTTTTCAGTTAAATAGAGGTACTCTGCAAACGGATAGATCATAATATAGATTATTATATTATTATTATTAATATAGATTATTATCTATGATCTATCAATTCGATATCCAAGTAGGACATTCATATGCATAATATGTTGTAGGTATCAGCATGCAGTGTAATAATAAAATAGAACATATTATCGTCTTTTATATTATAACAATGGCGAATGTTTTATTCTATAAAAAAAAATGTACTCGACATGCATATAGCATTTAATCTGTAGCATGACTAGCTGTTGCCTGTTTGGTAACACATTTCCCTTTGTATAATCGGCGTCCTTTTTTTTAAATTCAGTAAAACTTGTCGTACGACGAATGATCGTACGGATGAAGTAACTCGTGATGTTGTTGATGGTAGTCCGTTGTGTGTGCAGAGTAGTCGCCTTGGTAATGGGGTGCGTCGATTTTTTTGACAACAGCGTTGAAACCGTGTTCGTGGTCAGCGGTGTACTCGACCACGCGGGTGGAGCCGTCGGGTTCCACGAGACTGTACGATCCTTTGACGTTACCGTGACCGTCACTCGACTCGTGCTGACTCTTGATGTCATGCGTGTGAAGATCTTTCACACCGTACTCGAAATGATATGGCTTGGGTGCAGCGTGGTCGTAGTGAAGGTCGGCGTCGTAACTTTTGTACTCAATGGGTGGGTAAGCAAAGGCCAAGTGCCCGAACATAACGGCAAACATTATCAACTGGAATGTTCAACGTTACGTTTTTATCAATCTGACAATATATTATCATAATGTAGGTATACGTGTATTAATGTGAGATAATAAAATATAATGTTCGTAGAGGCTATATTATTTTCTATACATATTTATTTTAATACCCAAATCATACGTTTGTTCAAGCTTCATTATTTAACAAAAATTGGTAAATAATAAGTACATAATATAATCTTACCTTTGTAGCCATTTTGAATGTGTCTTATCCTGTAGGTATATTTATACACTTTTACAAACGTGATGTTTGAAAATAATATGTTTTCACAAAAAAAAAAAATTAGTACACTGATGATTATTGGAACTATGTTTTAGGTATTTATACTGTAGAACAGTAGCAGTCCCTACTTTAAATATAATTAGATTGTTCGCCTAGATAAATTAACTAAGAAATGGATCGAGTTGCATAAGCTCATAAAAAAATAAAAATAATTATACACAAAAACCCATCTTCATATTTATTAGTGCAAATATTATTACGTAATTAATTATATTTCTAATAAAAAATATTCCGAAAAATGAGTGCATATACATGTTACACATAATATTATTATGTATTAAAATATCATATAGGTATGTTACGACTTATAGTATATTATTATATAACATGTACCTATACGTACCATAATTTGTTGGTATTTTGGTTGAGTTAAAATAATGTTTCCAAATTAAAATCTAATGTTTTACAATCCTATTGTAATATAATATTATAAATGTATAAATAAATGTATAATTGTTATTTTTTAGAAATTACTGATTGTGATAAGTTTCATTATAAAGTATAAATTAAACTCTTTTTATTTTTTTTTTTAAATCCTTCTGGAAGCAGTACAATTAACTATTAAGGTCCCCACACACTACGGCGGTAAACGGTACGGTGACGGTAACGATAAAATTGAGTTCATAGTTTTATATGGCATCGATCACATCGACACGATATTACCGGACCGGTGGACGCGCGGTAGACACACCGATATTCTTTGTGCGGTACAGTTAAAACCTATACACATGGGATTAAATGGGCGCTTGCACACTACTGCGATATTATGCCGGTACGGTCTCAAATATCGTATCGGAGGACGGAATATGCACCCACCGGTATTTCTAGAACGTTGCATGCACAATTTTTATCGTGTACCGGAACGGTAAAATTAATTGAATGCGAATCATAACTCAAAATGCATACTTAAAAACCGGGGAACAGACACATAATCGTGTGTACCTTATCATTGAGTGTATAGTACTGTATATTGTGTAGTAGGATAAATTATTGAATACCTACGAAAAAATATTCTGTGCATAGGAGATGGATTTTAAGAATAATTTATATGATAACATATACCGACGCTAACGGGCTAACATTAATTTCGTAGTAAACATTTAAGGTAGGTAGGTACACATTTATAGTTAACAACATTGCAACAACCTGTTGCTTAAGCTAGGTAGGTAAGTTGATAATATTCAAATCTTAATAAGTAGTATTGAATATATTATATAAGGTTCATCAGTCCGTTATTTCTAAGAAATCTAGAATTCTCAAAAGTTCGAGACTTATAATTGTCCAGCCTGCTTCCAGGAACTTAGCTAATGATCTAAATTGAAAATATAATACTTTGATACAAAATGTGTGGAAAAGTATTTAAGGTGGTGCCAGTCGGTCAAAAAAATAACCGTTTTTAGACCCTCTGCTTTGACAAGATTGTGAGATTTTAGATGGTCCGATTTTAATGCTGTAAAAATAATAACATTTCTTAACATCTCCTATAGAGAACGGTCGGAGCTTTTTTTTAAAGTTAGAACTTTTGACAATATAATAATTTTATACAATATTCAGTTTTTACTACATTTTTGCTCAACCATATATATTGAAGAAATTAACATTTCTAAAAAATTCTTCGACCGTTCTTTATAGGACGTGTTAATAGTTGTTAGGATTGTTACAGAATCGAAATCGGACCAACCTAAGTTTCACAATTTTGTCAGAGCCGAGGTATGTTTTACTCAAAAATTAACTGTATAGTTTTTTCCAATTCAATATATTGACATGTGCCTGCGAGAGCGAAAACGCTGGTTCTTAGAATGTGTATGCGGGTCGCTACGCGTTGACATACACTGCGGTGTGTACCCACACACACCGATGTTCATTTACACATGCACACATTGACATGTCACGGTTATACTTGCCACATAATTGCCTAATTCTTACTCCTTAGAAAATGACCGACTAGAACCACCTTAATCGTCAACCTTTCTTTGTCCAGTGATGACGTTTGAAAAATAACATAACATCATCATCCAACATAAGAAGGTAACTATTTTAAAATTTCAAAAGAATTATGTCGTCAATCAACATAGAAAAACTCATTTCCGAAGTGAAATAGTGAAATCTTGTATAATCAAGAAAACACGGACTACAGAGACCATAGGAAGAAAGATCGTATATTTGATGTCGAAATAAATGCGTCGATGGGAGGCGAAAAGGGCCAGTCGTTATCAGAGCTCGTACACTAATAAATTTGCAGAAGAATCTTGCTACGTTGTATTTTTTGCTCAATGAAATTAAATTTCCTTTTAAGATAACATAATTCATGCGTAAATTCACGTATTATTTATTTATTATAATTGTGATGTACAATTTCTTTAAAATTTATAATAAGACAATTAGGACATTAGGTACAAAGATCAAGACTTTTATTATGTATCATTGGCTGCACTTATTATACCTACAGCAAAAATGTCTGGTGGGTAGGTAAGAGCTTATTAGTTATTAGCAAAAATATTCAAATTAATCTTACATAGCTGTGTGAAAAAAAAATTATTGAGAAGGTATGCACCACAAAACTCCAAAAGCCGTGCCTGATGATACGTACGCACTACCGCAGCAGTGTGTGCTAATTTTTACTGTAAACGTTCCGGTACGATATTTTACCGTCCGGTAACCGATATCGTTACCGGATCAGTGTGCAAGGTACGACGGTAAAAATTACCGTACAAATAAAATATTGTTTACCGTATCGGTACCGTACCGTTTACCGCCGCAGTATGTGGGGACCTTTAAGTATACGATGCATTTCATTTTTTGTGTGTGGTAGCCCAATCGATATTGAACATTGTGCACGTAGTACGCACGAATACCTAACTAAGGATTGTACAGTAGGTACATATGATACTGATAATTTTGGCTTACACATAAAAATAATTACCTAATAATAATTCATAATTGTATTATTGTATTAAATTAAAATGTCTTAGTCAGAGTAAGACACATTACGAAAATCTAGTCATTTTATAGTGTAAATTGTCACTTCATTATAAGTTTCCTCCGGGGTCGAATCGTTGACAAGGAATCCCTCAGTCCCTCATGTCGTCTTCCAAGTACTATTCTAAAATATTTATCAATTATTCAAGATAATCCTCGATAAGAGAATTATTTATTCATAATCATAACATTTTGCGGTACACCTATGGACCTATGGTGTTGGAAATGATAAAATAAATATATTGTGAAAATTTCATGTATCTGCAGTTAATCGTTTTTAAATTACAACAAAATAAGAAAATCGCTACATGAGAAATCGAGTGAATTTCCAATATTGTAAAAATATGAACCTCTTATACGGTTATAAAAATTTAATTTGAGTTAATTGTAGACATTTTTTTTTTTTTTTCGATAAAGCTTTATCCTAGGTAGACAAACTTATGAGGTTTATGAACTTATGAATTTTTAATATTTTCCAAAAGGCATTAAAACAATTTTTTAGGAGTCTTTCATTCAATTTTCAAGCTTATTTACCCAACAAATAAAATTGTATTGAGAAAAAAAAAGTGGGTAAATGGATGTCACTCTGCAGTACAGTAGGTTACAAGTGGGTCAATGTATAATGGATTGTATTAAACTTGAATTCAATAATATAATATCATTGTATAAGACAAACGATTCTGAGCGGGGACGGTTTGTCAGTCTGGATTTTTTTATATTGTTATTATTTATTATAGCATATAAGTTTAATTAATGTTATTGACATTCATAGAAAAAAAAACTAATACAATTGGAAACTGAAAATGTCCTATCTAGTTTATATTTCTCGTTTCTCTAAAAAATACGTTATGTTTAATAACCCTGTTATATGTTAATATCTTCAGAAAAGTACTTAATGAACTACGATTATGAACTCGTATTTAAATAGTTATCATATTCATATAAACATATTTTAGTGCTTTAAGTATTTTAGTATTTTAATATTACTAAGCATGGGGTATATTTTTATTATTTATAATAACTTTAAGTCTTTATGACATCGTGTATATCATTAAAAGGATGTCACACCCGCATGGCCGCATATGTTGTCTCCGTCTTACAAATGTAAATGTATAACATAGTAAAAACTGTTTTGCACGGGACAGCTTTTCTCGCACCATATTAATTGTTGTAGAACTACCAAATTTTCACAACGCGTAAAGAAGAAATTTAACTGTGCAACAGCGTACTTTTTTTTAATAGCATTATCCAATCATTTTTTATAAGCAAATGAAGAAAAAACAAAAAAAAAACAAAATGTTTAGAAGCAAATAACTTTTATTGTATTTAATATTTATGTTGTCTAAAATATGGGCACGCTGTACATAGGTAGATAATTTTCCACCATATATGTTCAGAAATTTTGGAGCCACTACTACATACACAGAAAGATAAAAGTTGTTCCACGCAAAACAATTTTTGCTATGTTGTCTCCGTCTTACAAATGCGTAACATACCAAATTTACGCTCAGAAATTCAAGTTGCATGCCGTTGTTTAGCTTTATTATTTTGAAAATTAGATCAAATCGATATATTATGAAACTTGATGGTAAGAACATTATCTGTGTTTTGTTGGAAGTATATTTACGATAATTCAGTTTTTAAGTGAGTTATGAGCATTTTTAATTGACATTTATTGTACACGCGCTATAACTCACTTAAAACTGAATTATCGTAAAAAAACTTCCAATAAAACACAGATAATGTTCTTATGGTGTCATCTTAAATGATTCAACCATTCACATTTCATAATATTATATTTAATTAAAATCAATTTTACTTCTCTCCTTTACTTTTTTTAATTCATTATATACATACTTACCTATTCCTTATTCTACATAATATGGAAACTTTGTTTATAATATATTATTATTAGTATAATTTAACTCTACCATACCTATGTTATATACCTACTTATATAAGTTATATACCTATAGTTAATATTACCCGGCATTTCCCGGAAAAAAATTGTGATTGTTCAACTCTATTTAGGTGTAACGTCTTGCTGTGGAAGGAAGCTGTGTCTTTTTAAGTGTAAATCATATTCTATTTTAATGTATAGCCATCCCGCCCGGCGCTGTCGTGACTCGTGAGACTCGCTTGTGATTATGTGAGCACTGAGCAGTATAACATCGGGTTGGCAAGCTATCTGCAATAGATAGTGGACCCCACGAGGTGCATGCGGAAATGCACAATTTAACTCTAAAGTATCAAAGTTATACCAAGTTTGTCGTTTTTATTTAATCTAACCTACGGCAGTACAGTGGTTTTTCATCGTCCGGGAAAAAAATATCAAATACGAAGTATTTATTTTTCTTACTCTATTTGTACATCTATTATTTTTTATAACGATAGTACCGTAGTATAATTTCGTAAAACCCTAAAATTTGAAACAGGTAAATATACAGCAAAATTACCACTATATACACATTAATTACTATAACCATTTGTATAAAAAAAAAGTTTAAAATTCCACCGTAGGTATTTAAATTTTACTAGACAGACTGCGCTCGATCAGACAAATAAAATCGAAAATATCCCTCAATTTGTTATGTAAAACCATCTTCGTCTCGAGTTAATGACTATAGGTGTGCACAGACATTTGTATCGTGTTACACAGTCGACGGGACACCGTGCGCGTAAGAATGTACAGAAGGTACCAGGACAAGGCAACAGAGAGATAACGTTTGTAAAATAAGTATGTGTACGCCCACGGCGTGACGTATGTTTCTCCAGCACAAGAAAGCTCCTAGTATATTATTTCAAAGGCAGATGAAAAAAATTAAAAATCCAGTCACAATTTTTTTTTATTAGCATTTAAAGTTCAAAAATTGACAAAATATGTAAAAATCACGAAAATTAGCAAATTATTTTGAGTTAAGAATTCGTAAAAATTTTTCTTTTTAAATCTAAGATTTCAAAATGTAATATAAGATTTCTCATGTGTGTCTACCATTTAAAAAAAAAAATGTCTACAAGCAAGTCAAATTAAATTTTTATGAGTGTTTGAAATTCATATTTTTACAACATTCGATATTCACTCGATTTCTCATTTAACTATTTCTTTATTTTGTTGTAATTAAAATACAAATGACTGTAGATACTTGACAATTTCACTGAATGTTAATATTTTCATTTTCTATACACCATACAATTTTGAAAATATTTTGACTCTTTTGAACTATTTACGGATATTGTCAGTTTTCGATTTTTTTCGTTTTTTTTTCTATAAATATCAATAAAAATGTATTTGTTGGGTAAAAAAGCGTGAAAATTTAATGCAAGGCGCCTGAATATTGTTACGATAGCATTTGAAAAATATTGAAAATACATAGGCACGACTTTTTTTTATAAGCATTTAAAGTTCGAATTTTGACAAAATATATCAAATTTAAAATTTAATAATTATTTTTAGTTAAAAATGTATAAAATGTTCAACTTTTATAGCTTAGGATTAAAAATGTAAAACAACGTCCCACGTTAATAGGTTATATATAAATATTACTTTATTCACAATAATATCATCAAATATACTTAATAATATCATAGGCTGACTGACCGTTTTCGCTCAGAATCGTTTTTCTAATACAATGATATTATATCATTGAATTCAAATTTAACACCATCCATTATAGTGACCCACTTGTAACCTACTGTACACCAGAGCGACACCCACTTACCCACCTTTTTTTATTAATTAACGATTCTGAGCGGAGCGGTTTGTTAGTGTGAATATTTTATATTATATTTATATTGTTAATACTTATAATTAATACAGTATCCGGTAAGTTGAATTAATAAATAAATTAACTTTTTAAAATTAAAAAAATAACTAAAATCGTTATTCTTAGTTATTTATGTAATATTGTCCATTTGTCCAAAATTGAACATAAAATAACTATAAAAAAAAACGTGGTTTTTATATTTTTTGGTTATAGAATAACCTACTTACGTGGAACCTTGTTTTAAATTTTCAATCCTTAGCTATAAAATTTGAACATTTTATAAATTTTTACTACAAAATCTAGTAAAGAGTAGATATTAAATAATAATTTTGTTACTTAACACATTTTAAACCAAGACAATTAAATGTTCTTAAAGCTCCAAAAAAAAATAAAATTTTAAAGGAAACCCAGCTAATTAATTACTAAATTTTGATTAAATTAAACTCCATGAAATTAGTTGGATTTAATACCTACTTTAAAACCACTTAGGTACCTCTCAAATCTAACATAATTATTAATTATATTATAAGTTATAATATTCAATGGACGCAAGTTATAGGAGTAAAATACATTTTTTTTTAATAATTGGATAGACTAATATAACTTATATAAATAGCAATCCTACAAACCAATTAATAAAAGAAAAATCTGCCCCGACACAACCATTACTAACATCAAATCCATATTTTTTTCAAAAGACGGTATGTAACAAATATTATTGTTTTGTACTCTACATCTAGTAATGTTATATGCATGGGTTTTTAAATTAAATATAAGTAAAAATAAGAAAACTGGTTGTTTTGATATTTAGGCATGTAACCTAAAGTTACTAAGTATTAACCTTCATATTTCAATTATTCTTTGTTACAAAAATTGTTTTTTGTTGGATAAAATAAATAAGTAAAAAATGAACAAAAATAAATCAAATACAATATACAAAACACTGATTTTATTGAATATTTAAAAAAAAAAACCAGAAAAATATTTTATTTATAAAACTCATTACACCTTTTCAATCCTTAACAATTAAAACTATAATTGTGGCGTATAAATTATTTTAAAATAATTACATAGTATAACAATTCAATAATTGTACAAAAAAAAAAAAAATTAAATAAAATTCATAAAATATAAATGTTTACAATAAAATTTACTTGAGATGACTTGTTACTTAAAACTTATAAGAATTGTTTATGCTTTGGGTCTGATTTTGTAAATTAAATCATCATTAAAATTCAGGTAGATATTATGTCAATAATGTTTACAAAAATGAAACCGCCTTTAAATGTTTTAATATTTTTAACATAAGGATATACTATTTGTTTGAGAAATTTTATACATTCAAGTTATTTTAAACAGAGTATTAAAAATATATTATTTGGTATTTCTAAATAATTAATAAAAAAATATTCAATAACATTAAATTTAAATTGTAAATTATACACAACATTGAGGTTTATTTATCTTATATATTTAAACACCACCTTAATATTTTTCAAAGTCAATCTTAAGAAAAAAAATACAGAATTAACAACAATATCATAAAAAGTGGTCCGTCAATAATTAAGAATACTATAATGTAGTATATATATAATGGTTTTTCTTTTTAATGCGATCAACAAATAGTAAAATATTTTATAAAAATACAAATTTAAAATAAATTTTATACATTATAAAAATACAAATTTAAAGTAAATTATATATATTATAAATAAAATACTAAATGTTATATACTCAATAATATGTGCACTGTACTAACTATTGGCGACAAGAGTTAAACTATTTTAAAATATAATTTGTATACATTTTAGAAATGTAAGATTTAATAGTTTTTGGTACTAAATGTTCAATAAATTAAATTTTTAACGTGTTTAACAACATAAGGAGCTAGTGAAATTATAAAATTTTGTAGATATAGAAAAAAAGCGAATGATTGTGAAATTATTATCATCAAAATATGTTGAAAATTACTTTTTATTTACCGTTTTGTAATTTGTATGATATTAAAATTTGTACAAATGAAGCCGATAATAGTAAAAAAAAACTTCATGAGTGACAACATTCTACCAAGGTAACCATTGGCATACACTCTTATGTATTATCCCGAATTGTGAAACAATTTACAACATTAGGTACTCCAGAGCATACAAAAAATGACCATACATTAATTATCATACATGTAAACAGTGTCCAGTAGAAAATATTGGGGTAGACCAGTCACACAATAGCTATGTACGACAGATCTAACAATGACAAAATGCCTATATGTCATCTAGGAACTCTGCATGAGCAAGAGCAGTTCAATCTTATCGTGAATAGAGTATATATTATTTCTATAAATTTAATAATATAATCAAGATGTAACTAAGAGGAACAAAAAATTATCTTGAATTAGTCGCATAGACATAGTAAGCACAGTGCATCTTTTACCCTGTATATTTTCACATATATTTTAAAATATTGAGCTGCAAGATTCTAACATATTTATATCACTTAGTTACGTGAGCATAGTTTTAAATAATTAAATACTGAAGGCACTTCATAAACAAAAATTGTTATTTTTTTTTTTAACAAAATATACACCTTAATCTAGGACTAGAATTTGAGAGTAATAATGAATAAGATTTCGAAACACGCGAAACATTAATATTTGGCTATATATAAATATTGAGGCCATCAAATGACATCTAATTCATAGGCTTCTTTTTCAAGAGGACGTAACACGGGGGGCAAGTACGTAACATAGCAAATTTATGCTCAGCAGATCAAGTTTAGCTTTGTTAGTATAACAATTTGAGTGAATCGACTTATTATGAATTTTGTTGGTAAGAAGAACATTATCTGTGTTAATATGTATATTTTTTACTATAGTTCATTTTTTAAGCAAGTTTTTTGTATGTAATATAGCGTATTGTATATTATAGAGTTTGTTATGTTATACACTTGTAAGACGGAGATAACAAATGCCCGTGTTACGTCCTTTTAAGTAGGCTGACCATTTTTAGAAAAGTGAAAAACTAAATATATTTTTTTATACCTTATGCTTCCACTTATTAAGTGATCTTTTATTTTTATTGGGAGACAAACAATTTAAATAATATTTTTAATCAACAAATTATTAGATGTATTTATGTTATAGAAGTAGCATCAGATTGTGGATAACTATAATTGCCATATGTTGGAACCTTATTTAAGTAAATAATGTGGAGGGTAAATGACTAATCTAAAATAAAACTATCAAAACGTTATAATTACTCTAAATAACTGAAAACACATGGTATAAAATCAGTTAATAAATGTTTCAAAAGATGCTTTTTCTGACACGAGTATCAAAAATTAGTCAATCACATTTCCAACAAAATGGTCAACTATGTCATTAAGTGAAATAATCACAATTAAATTTGTATATGGCGTTTCAGATAATGTTGTCGTTGATATAATATGATACCATTAATCGTACAAGAAAATGTTAGAAAAACAATTATATCACATTGAAATCTTGTTATCTCAAAACTCAAAGTAAAAAAAATATCTTTAGAAACACCATGTTAAGTGTATACAGGGTGTAGAAAAGATTAAATCAAATACATTAACCTTTCATTAGGAATTATGTTGATATAACATTTTCAAAAAAGTCATTAAGTATTTGCAATCCTCTACTAGACTTACCATGATCTGAAGATTTTAGTAGTAAAAGGTTTAAATTTTTTAGTTTGAGTTGTCAAAAAGTCACTTTTTTAAGTTTTTCCCTTTTCTTTTTCTTTTTCTTTCTCAACTTCCATTTTCTCTTCACCTTTATTATTATTAGTACACTCGTCTTTATCGTTACCTTTGTCATTGCTTTTATCTTCTATCTGTTCAGATTTCTCTCCATTTTTATTGGCAGGTAATTTTAGTATGTCGGGTGATTGAGCTACAGCTACAGAAGTCTTCTTAGCTTGACATTGTCTGTGATGAGTGTATAGGGGGTTGAAAAGTACACTGACTGACGGTGGTAAAGAATTGTGATAAGCTGATGATGGTGGACATAGCTCAGACATGGCTTTAAGAAAATCATTTGTATCTCCTGGATCTCCATTTGAATTATTTGGAAATGTTCCATACATGAATGGATTCAATGGGTTTGTAAATGGATTATGATTGGTAGGTCGAACAGGTAGTAGAGCCAAGGAATGAGCTAATGTATTTTTTTTAGGAACAGGTTTTTTGGGTTTCTTAGCTGGAGAAGAAGGCAAAATTGGACATAATGTTTGAGGATTAATTTTCATTAAAGGCACTTCAGCTAATCTCTTTAAACTGTCTTCAGCTTTATCTTCATCTTTTTTATCATCTCTTGATTTGAAAAATTTTTGACACTTTTTATCAACTCCATTTATTTCTTTCTTTTTGGCTAAAACCGAAGTTTTTGATATACTTGGATTCCAGTGTTTTGTAGGAGATGTTAATGTTTTATATTTAGTTCCTTGTTTTTTAATTTTTTCAACAATAGTGTCTAACTTTGGTTTAGTTTTTTTTATCTTTGACCCAGGATATACCTTTAAAGTTTTTTTCTTATCATCGTCTTTGTCTTCGTTTATATCCCCAGGTTTAGATGGATTTTCATTTTTAGCTATATCAGTTGGTTCTATAGTGACATTAGCTTGTATAGTTTCTCTACTCTGGTGAATATTTGTAACTTTCATGATACCATTTTCACTTATTTCCAATTGTACTTCTTTGGAATCTGGAATTTTTTCAGCGACTTGCAGTAGGTTTTCATCTATTTTTGGGAGTTCTTCAATGCGTATTTCTGTGTTGACTACATTTTGAAGCAAATCATTTTGTTTTTCTTCAGACTTTTCATCATCTTTTTTAGACTCAACAATACTTTCTTCTTTTGCTGCGTCATCATTTAAAAGAGGTTCAATAACAATTTTGAGAATTCGATAAGTCAATGTAAGTGGATCTTTCTAAAATTAAAAATATTATATAATAAAAATATATACCTATTATTAACTAATTTAAATATTTACCCTTTTCCAATCAAACATGTAAACAACGTCCATTAAGGTTAAGTGATCATCTAGTAAATAATTTTGGTAGAAAAACTCTACATGATGATCAGTTGGTATTAATTCATATTTAATGTAAACTAATTTTTTCAAATTTATTACTGTCAATGATGCTGGACACCATAGATATCGTTTATGTTTTTCTTGTATATTCTGTGAAAGAAAAAAAAATTTATTTGAATAATTCTTTGAGACAAATTTGAATATATTTTTACATTTTTGTCAATTTTTTCGCATTCATAATAAAGACATATACTGATTGCATCACTGGCAGCAAATATATGATAGTCATCAGGTACAACACCACGGCTTATTGGGTCCCTGGGTAAATACACTTTGTTTCGATTGTAAAAGTCTCTTCTCATTACCATTTCCTCTATTAAAATAATAATACAATTTTAAATTAGTTTAATATAAATATTTTAGTTGGTAAAATGTTGTTACTCACTTTGAAATAAATGTGGGACAAGTTTGTAAACAATATTTTGCAGGGTGTGGTCTGGCCGGATATTGGATAAAGGTTTTGATTTGTGGACTAATACATCGCATATTGGACAATATTTGTTGCGTTCGAGATACTTGACAATACAACTTCGACAAACTAAAAAAAATATATCATAAATTTAACATATGCAAAATTAAATAATGCTGATAACAGATTTGAATAAAAAAAATGCATATAATAAGAAAAAAAAAATTTTAAAATACTTCTTATAGAGAAAATAACAAGAAACAACCATACCTAGGTATATTATAATGAAAATTCAACAGGTATAAGTAAAAGGTTTATACTTTATAGTACAGTAGAACCGAATTTGACACTGAAAACGAGATACTGGAGTTTGAGATACCAAGGTTCCACTGTATATTCATAAAATGTCAAGTAATAAATAATGTAACAATGTCATCATATAATTTAATTTCTATTTATTTGTTAAGATAAGGAGCACACAACCAGGGGCGGACTGGATATAAAAATTGGCTAACGGGAAACAGAAAATTCGGCCCAATTTAATAAACATTTATAAGTTATTTAAGTTTTTGACAAGCCCAGAAAGGAATTGCTCACCGGCCATCCAAGCCAGTTTGCCCCTGCCCTGAACATGTTTGTGGGCGCCATAAACATAGGTATTGGAATTCTAATTTGTAATTGAAAGGTCACTCAATACAATCCTAATGTACCTTTCAACAGGGAATGAATACAAATGGGGTAAATGTTGGTAATAACTAATTAGGTAGGTACATAATAACAAAACAAATGTGTATCGCTGACACAATATAATTTCAACTATTTGGCATATCTGGACTTTAAATTACTTACAGGAGTGCAGACATTCGATCACCGTTGTGGCGTCCACGAAGTATCCACCGCACAGTACGCATAGTAGATGTGGATTTAGGTCGGTGACCTTCGGCTTACAGGACTGCATGTTGTCGTCGCCGTGATCATCATAGTGCCGTCAGTGCGACGCGTTCGCGTCTATCTGGACAACAACGGAAACACGGGTTAGACGTGGTTATTGCGTTTGTACCGCTACAAAACTTACCCAGGATCGACGACGTCATCGTGATCAGATTATTTCCAAGTTCAAACTCTATTTCTATTTTGTGGGTCAACGGCGGGACCCTGATAAGTCGCGGGTTTTCTCGGTCAACGAGACTCCCGGGTTTTTAGGCAATTTGTTTTCAAATCGATCAGGTCCGCGAACCGAAACTGCGGCGGATTCGAACGGTACGTTGAAACGAAAACAGAAAAACGGAAGCGAACTGCGAAAGCTCCGTCCGCAACGCAGACGCGGATAAACACTGCGGTCTGCGAAACGAAAACAACAAAACAAGTTGTCCGTTGACAAGGCGTTAACAGCAACGACCTGGCGCGTTCGTTCCATGAGAAATTTTTTCTTTTCTCCCAAGCGGAACATATCGGTAATCGGTATAATCGGTATATTGTTCTGTGGTATAATTATTGTTCTATGGTATAATAATATAGATATTTCTAAATAATGATGCATTGATGCGACGGTGATTAGTGATCACTTTTCCTGGATTATCGGTTCGTAGGAATGTAGGGTACTAGTGTACTACGGTTCATGACTTTTTAATTATTATGTTTGTCTTTTCATCGGAGCTATTTGATATTTTGATTACATGTAGAATGTAGATCTATTTGGCTTACACCGTGCCACGACGTTTTTTCTTTCATGATTCAGACTCGATTGACGATTACTGGAACGTTTGAGGTTAGTTTTTCGGATGAAATAATCAGAGAACTGAGGTCTGAGAACCACGATTTAAGATAGTACTATCTTAAATCATGCTGAGAACTGAGAAGTAAGAACCTGAGAAGTGAGAACGGAAACTGTGGTCAGATTTTGATGCGAAATTGTGAAACTGCGAGAAACTGTATGTTTATACTTTGTATGCATTATGCCCGTTTACGATAAAGTAGTTAATTGTTAATTGATGATGTCGGCTATACTAATGATTATGATTTACGAGTTATGACTAAATATTTTAATAGTATGTTCTCAACTGGGATGTAACATCGTACAGTCGTCACAGACATTTTTAATTATTTATTTATATATTGAATTATGACGTGAACCTGTTTATCAGCTATCAGTGTTTTGCAATGGATAAGTAACAACACTAAAAACTAGACAACGTGACATAAATGGTAAAACATACACAGAACGTACCGGTGTATTTAGCATTTTAGCCATGAATAAGATGGTATGTACTGTACTTTATGGCTGTACTTATAAAGTTATTGTTATAGTATAACCATAGAAATATAAATATATGAACTGCGCGTCTTACACCAACTTAGTATTATAGGTTCCCAAGACCTAATCATAGATAAGTATATAAAAAACCTAATGTTGTTAGAAACTAGAAAGAGATATATATAATATATTATATAATATACTGGTGTAATATGATGGTAAATCGGGGAAAAAAAATTTATCATGGCAAAAATATCCTCTGAAAAAAATTTAAATATCACGTTAATATTACTTTTAATTGTTGACGTTTTTTTGGTATATAATTTATAAATGTAATAATTAATATAAGTTTAAAAAATATACTCACGAGTAACAAATGTATTATGACAGCTATAACTCATTCATCTTTTTAATCAAACGAAGTATAACATAATATTATAATTATTTTTCGAGTTAATTAACAGTATAATCAACGAAATATTTAATAAATATAAAATAATACAATTTATTGTATTGCACTCGTATAGACTTTTATTTCCGTGACCTTTTTGTTCGTAGTGTATTTATTTTTTTGGGCTTTTTTACGTTTCATTTTTTGGGGAATTTTTTTCGATTACCTCCTAAAGTGTGTGTTACTTTTTTCTAAAAATAATATTATTTTTGTTAAACTATTCTCTCTCTCTTACTATAGTAATGGGTACCCGATGCAGGGTCGCCCCACGCCCAATGTGGTAGCCTCCTAGGAGTTAGGACGAAACTGACCGAACTAAACATAATAAATAAAATCATGGTGTAATTTGTATTAAAATTAATTACAAATTGTTATTGTACTCCTGTCTCAAAAGCTCAATTAAGATTTTTTTCCATATTAGTAGACAAATAAATACCTATGTCTATGATATTAAGATTATTGAACCGAATTGTCGGGAACTTTTCTACTTTACCAGGCATCCTTTTTTTTGCAATTTTTTATTTGAAACTTATGTAGTTAAGTACCTACGCTGGAAACGATGGTGAAGTCAGAATTTGGCGCACGGACTTATTTTTGAAGTTATAGCCTAATGAAGTTCACTATTTCGCTATTTATATGTGATTTTTAAGTCGTAATTTATTATTTGCATTTTGATTTTCAGTCTTGTAAAGAATACTTTTATTTTGTATACGGAATACATATTCGAATAAATGAGAATTAAGGTATTCAGAATACGTATTCGAATAGTTCTTAAAAAATATATTCAGAATACATATTTGAATACTTTAAAAAGTATTCGAATACTATCAGAATACTTTTTTTTCACAACTAGTTTTTGTCAGTTTTTGAATGATTGGTAATTAACATTTAATAATTAAACATATAACGTAATCATAAGTTTTTTATACATTTTGACCACATATGATTTGGACGATACCATGGGCCAATATGATATTTTGTTTAAAGAATAAAATTAATGTTCATGATTTATAATATGTCTTGTCACAAATTTAAAACTATTTTTCTGGATCGGAAAAAAATATTTTTTTAATGAATAAAAAATACAAATAAAAGTATTCAGAATACGTATTCCAATACTTCTTAAAAAAAAGTATTTAAAATAGTATTCAAATACAAAAAAAGTATTCAATTACTTTTATTTGAATACATTTATTCGAATACTTTACAAGACTGTTGATTTTGTAATGCAACAGTGTGTTGTTGGTAAAATATGTAACGAATAACGATGATCTACAGGTGCAACTTAACCTTAGATCGCGAGATTGGTAGTTCGGATGTTCTGTCATTAATAATAATTGTTCGTGCCAATATTTTTCTATATTAAACTCAAAAAATAAGATATTTGTGCACGCATAGCTAGTTTGTAGTCCTTCATTCAACTGCACTATATACACAATATCTAAGATCTAACCAAGTACCAACTGTGTTATTACTTATTGATATTCTTTTTTTTTTTAAATAATAACATTCCTAAATTCGTTGACAATTTAGATTTTGATATCTTTTGTTTTATAAAAAGAGGGACTAACATTTTAATTTTTATCAATATTATCATAGTAAAATAAAAATAAATGTGGCCTAGATAAAATGGTGTATCTGAAGAGATAAGCCCAAAAGCCAACAATTAAATTTATATTTTTCAATGTTTTATCTCGTTTTAAATCTTTAGGTATATTCTTTATCCACTGTCTGTTAACTTATATTTAACTTTGTCATTTATTTATTATTTAAATGCATTAATAATTATATTTTTAGAACCAATATGCTGTGTTCATCAGCACGTTTGCGTCAAAACTTTTATTTAATAATTGGTGTCACAATTGGGCTACTTTTTAGTCTTATTGTTGGCCCACTATTAGAAACTGGTTGTCTATTTTCAATATCAACTATCGACAGTGATTCAAATTCAATTATTTTCAATGATGAATACGAACCTCATATAAATTTGGCCGGAAAACCACAGCGAGCACAAAAAATTCCACAAACTTTGTTACGTCCAAGATATTACTCAACAGAGTTAGGAATTCGAGAGAAATTGTTTGTTGGAATTTTGGCCAATCAAGCATCTGTAGATGGTCTGGCAGTTGCTGTCAACAAGACTGTTACTCATTGGGTGGACAAGACAATTTTTTTCGTTGATGCGGCAGGTGGACATAAGCTAAATGTAACGCTAATGAAAATACCCGGTATAGTTGGTTTCACTGACAGTAGAAGTGTATTGAAACCATTTCATATGGTAAAATATATTGCTGACAACTACTTGGACGAATATGAGTTTTTCATGTTGATAAAGGATAGTACATACTTGAATGCGAACAAGCTCATGAACTTAGTTAAAAGAGTTAGTGTCAGTGAAGATGTGTATGCTAGCGGAACTGTAATTGGTACCAACTATTGTTCATTAGGTAAGAAATTAGTAACAAAATGTATTCAACAAATTATAATTGTATATTAATTAAAAACATTTCAGATGCCGGAATACTTTTAAGCAACTCCGTTATTCGTAAAATGATTCCAAATGTTGATTGGTGTGTACGTAATGCTTTCTCTACTTCAGATGATGATAATTTTGGTCGATGTGTATTACATTCAGTTAATCTTCCGTGTCAGACATCTATTCAAGTGACTAATATTAAAATTATTTATTTAAAAATTACGCAGTTTAAAAGTTTAATTTGTTTATTTAGGGGCAAACTATAAGTAGCTATCGTCTGTGGGAAGCTAAAGATCTTATTAATTTACTCAACCAACCACAACAACAAGACAGTTTTAATCGTGCTTTGACTGTTTATCCAATGCCAAATGCTGAAACAATGTATAAGACTCATTTAGCATTTTGTAAAATGAATTTAGAAAAATCGAACATGGAAATTGATGCATTGAGACGTTCTATTGTGGCTGAGTCAAGTTTAGAGCCACCGAGTTTTAGAAAGGTATCTTGGCCAGTTGGAAGTCAGTCTGGAAGTACTCCATCTACTCGTTTTGATGTATTGAAATGGGAACATTTTACTGAAACACATTTATATTTGGACTCTAGAATAAGCAATATAAGACCATTAAATGAAGCTGAAAATGCTGATATACATGTAAGGAATTAATGACAACTATGCAGTTAAAAAAAAAATGAAATCAACTAACATTTTTAACATAAAATTATTATTTTTGCAGAACGTGTTAAATACTAGCATTGAATATTTAGAATCAAAATATTCAAACAATATGAAATTTGATCGTTTGGTTAATGGTTACAAACGATTTGATCCTTCAAGAGGATTAGATTATATTTTAGATTTGACATTCAAAGATATTGTTGGAAATAGATTAATACAAAAAAGGTATGACATTTTTATTACCTAGTAAAAATGTAATTATCATTATTTTGAACAATAAATTGTCTTTTTTAGTATATAAAGTCAAGAGACATACCTTTATTAATATATATTTTTAACAGCCATTATAGTTAATTGATTTTTTTAGAGTGGAAGTCAGCAAGTTGCTTGGTAAAGTTGAAATGTTATCAGTTCCTTATGTAACTGAAAATACTCGTGTGCATATTCTTTTACCTGTGCGTACAAATGAAAGAGAGGACGCTTTTCGCTTTCTACGGCAATATAAACAAGTTTGTATTGATAAAAAGGAAAAGACAATGCTCATGTTGGTTAGTGTGATATTTAATAAACAACTTAACTTAGACAAACTACATAATGTTTATTAATCATGCTTTTGAATGTTTAGGTTTTGTTATACGATGCAAATGCCCCAGGCAAAGGTGCAGTTGATGATGTATTTAAACAGTTAAAAGATGAGGCAACATCATTGAGTAACGCACATAAAAAAGATGGCACTAAAGTTGCATGGTTATCAGTCAAAATACCAAATACAAAATTGTTAGCTCTAAGAGATGCATTATTGGATTTTGCGATCATCGATTTAGCAATCAGAAAGTTTCCTCCGGATGCTCTAATGATGTTAGCTAGACCGAAAATGGAAATTCGCCAAGACTATTTAAATAGAGTGAGTACTGTATTGAGGAATAATCATGTTCCTATAAGAAAATAATTTTAATTTTAAAATGATTGTATAATATAATTTTTAGGTAAGAATGAACACTATAATGGAATGGCAGATATTTAGTGCTTTACCATTTTCTGAATATGATCCTAATCTCATGACATATCCAAGACAAGCAACTCTAGATGTAAACAAGTATTATGGACATTTTGATCCGTTCGACTATGATCATTTATCATTTTACGCAAAAGACTATGTTGTCGGTGAGTATAATAATGTATTTGAGTTTCTATAACATTCTATAGTATGAAATCAGTAATTAACTTATTGATTACAATATTTAGCCAGGAAACGTGCAGAATCATTAATTCCTATAATTCGAGTTGACCGCGATATACATCATTTGGTCACAGAATCAACTAGTCATTCTTTGAAAGTAGTCAATATGACTAATCCATCCGTTTATTCTATGTTTGTGGCGTATAGTGAATGTCATATATTCAGAGCAGTAGAATCTGGTTTACGTTTGCGTCATAAACAGAGACATTGTGAATTATATGAAGGGAACATTGTAGATCATACAAGCGCTGCTTTGTATGGCAACTGTGTAAGATCTAGAAATCGAAATGCTGGTTCCAAAGGACAATTGGCTAGACTGGTATTGGAGTATCAGAATCAATTAAAGTGATTGAGTAAATATATACACACAATAGTAAATATTATGTGATGAGGGTTTATTTTACTGGCACAACCAAATTTCTAAGACTAAATTTAACTATTAATATTATATGCCAAAAAATTATATTTATATTATTTATTAATGAAAACACTCAGTTTTATTTTAATTTATTTTATTTACTAATTAGTAATTATTTAGAATAAGTAATTACTAGATATTGATTATAATATTAATATAAATAATTTATATTTTGTACTGTATACTATTTTAACTGTGAATTATTAAAATAATTTATATTTTGTGTTAAAGAGTTGTTACTGTTTAAATTTAAAGCTTTGAATCATATTAGTTATAACTAGAGCAGAAGACTTGTTGCCAGTGATGGGAAAGAACGAGTTCATAAGAACGCGTTCATATTGTGTGAACTTAACGTGAACGAGTTCAATTTTCAAGAAATGAACTTGAACGTGAACTAAGTTCTTATTAATTATGATTTCGAACGTTTTGGGTTCGTTCATTGACAATTTAATTTTCATAGAACAAGCGATGGGATAACGTTTTGAAATGTTTTGTAGCCGATCAGGTTCCTTCTCAAGAATCAAAAGATATAATTTGTTTTTAATTTTGTTTATTTTTATTTTGGATATTTATTTTTGCCCTGAAATCACAACGCCGCGCCTTTGATCGTCAATAAGAATAGTAGGTATACCATTTATGGTGTATTATTATAATTCTGTTGTAACTAATTGACATAATAAAATAAAGTGTTATAAATAACATTCCGAAGACAAACATGTTCATACAAATTATTTTATGCTGTATACAGTTATTCCACAGAATACAGGGTGATTGGAAAAATTTTAAAACTATTTGTATTACACAATCAAAATTAATTTTAATTATGATTTTCTTTTCGTTTTTTACTCAACATTATTTTAACCACTACTATATAATTATTATTTTCAAATTTTCAATTACTAATTAGTTACATAGGATTAAGTACCTATGTTGCAGAGCCGCGTATCGCCAGCTTCGACGCTTAGTCAGCAGTTACGCGTATTTTCACGTTTTTTTTTTTCTAACTTATGTATTTTAAAAATATTTGTCGTATAATATTATTGACTGTATGTGGGTACAAATTTTTCCTAGAAGCGCTTGAGGATCGCCGATAAGCCATGCAGACTTACGACTGAACGATTGTCGAGGTCTCGTTTTCCCTCTCAAGGGGTTTTCCAAAAATAATTGTTGTTGAGATGTGCCAATGTCGCCTGAGTGCCATTGGTCTCGTTGGGCGGGTATGCGCAAAACCAGACCAATTCTGATCGGACTGTGGCGTGTTCTCTTGCTGGATAGAGTATAGGTACTTTTTTGAAACTATGTACTAGGTAGTTTCCAGACTTTAAAATTTGAATTGATAATTTTATAAAATAAAATTCCATGATGGATCTAAAGAGGTTCAAAATTATAACTTTCTAATCTTACTGATTTATATTTTATAATATAAATTAATAATTATAATTTTAGCTCAAATTGGGTTGAACAATCTATTAAAGTAATTTTTTCTGTGCTTTTAATATTTTTCACAATATTCCGGGAAACTAAAGTTAAATATAATACCATTAGAGTAGAATTTCAAATCCATAGAGAAACGTTTGGACCACTTTTCAATGAAACCGCACACACACATTGGCGTACACATGTGGAGGGGGCATGGTTGGGTGTTCTAACATCCCCCCTACCTGGTATTTTTTTTACTTTATGTATAGATGTAAAAAATTAATAAAATTTAAAAAACCATTTAACATGTTTTTATGTAACCCCTACCATTAAAAATATCTGTGTACGCACCACATTGTCAATCATTGTTTTATTTAAAATCTTAAAGGTTAGATTTGATTAACTAAGTAATATAACATATAAATACATGACACAACTAATAATTTATGTATTTGTACCTGGTAATTTTATCTTGTAAAGAATACTTTTTAAAATTATATTTAAATAGTAAAAAAATTCACCGTACATTTGAATAATACTTGAGTAGCTTAAAAATATGATTAAAATAAGTACATATTAAATTAATTAAATGGAAGAATAGTTGATTAATAAATCTCATATAAAGTATAAACTATGCATGTATTAGATTAAATAGGTAGGAGTAGTATTGTTCTCACAAAGCCTCCTTTGCTGTCTGTTAATTAGGAAAAATGTATTAAGCTGTGTTGGTCAAGGGACCCCCAAAAGCTATGATTCTAAAGAGAAAGAAAAATCGTTTTGTTTTCGACTGTACATAATGTTAAATTATTTATAATATAATATTACTTCGAGAAAAATGAGGCAGATTTGAATAAAAACTACATTTTAATTTTTAATTTTGTTCAGTTAATTTGAACTTTAATGGTCCTGTTAGATTTTCATATTATTTTAATATCGTACTGTAATTATTTAAACCCTATATTATCAAATACTAATTTATTAATAAATATTAAACATAAGCAACTTTTAATTCATACATGTACCCCATAGTTAGGGATACATTTGAATCCATAAAAGACACATTTAAATGAGTCTTTATATAAAAAAAAAATAATACACATAAAAGTATAAGTTAAGTATTATTTTAATAAACTCACTCAGTATACATATAATATAAACTGTGAACATAATAATGTAACCATGTTCCCCAAAACTCAAAAGGGAAAAAATAAAGTAAAAATAGCATCAATGTTAAATAATTTTATAACTTCATGGTTTGTTATTAAATTAAATTAGCAAGTGGAAAAATATAGAAACATGAATTAAGGGGTTACAATGACATTTGTTGTCTCTGTCTTACAAATGCATAACATAGACAATTTTACGCTCAGCAGATCACATTTTATCTTCGTTAGTTTAAAAATTAGAGTGAATTGGCTTCTTACACAATTTAAAGCTAAGATAATTATCTAGGAAATTCCATAGGTTATTAATTATATTTTAAGGGGATTGCAAACGGACAGTTTTAATCGTGTTATCAGCTTCTTCGGTATGATTGACAAAAGATTGGTACATTTTAGTTGAAATAATTTATCGTTTGCAATGTTTAAGTTTTGAACACCATTACAGTAATGCACCGAATATTAAATCACGAATCGAACCAAGTTTGAATCATAATATATTGGTAGTGCATATTATACAAAATATTATTAGGATAAGCTTACATAAATTTTAAATATCTACAGTCACTAGCTAGAGTTAACACATTAGAGATAATACATTATTTTTTTTCTTAGATATAAAACCTACATAATTATTTTTACGCTGGGAAACAATAAATTAGAGTACCTACCTATAGCAGTATAGCCTATATAGCAGGGATAGAAAACGTTATTAAACGGAAAAAACAAAAACGAAAACAATTAATAAAACGATAACGAAAAAAAAACAAAAACGAAAACAGTTAATAAAACAAAAAACAACTGAAAAACGAGAACAAAAAATCCCAAAAACCGAAAAAAATTTAAGAATGAAATTAAAATAAATTATAGTATTATACATTGTTAAATTATACCATGAAAAAAAAAAATTTGAAAAAAAATTCACTTCTTTACTTTTTAATCTTTAACTTTAAAAAAATTTTAATTTTAAATCAGAAATTTTGAATTTTCTAATTTATATATAAATTATAATTTTAATTTAAAATTTAAATATTAAGAATAATTAATTTTAATTTTTAACTTTTAAGTGCATTTCTGTATTGCGCGTTACTATTATAACTTAAAAGTTAAAAGTTATAAGTTATAAGAATATAATATATTCTGTGTATATAATAAATATTATATACAATATATATAATATAAATTGGTTTTGATTAACGTTTTTGATAATATTGTTTTTATGTATATTTATACCTAATAATTAATTTTAATTTTCAACTTTTAAAATATATATAATATAAATTGTTTTCAATTAACGTTTTTGATAATATTGTTTTTATGTATATATATACCTAATAATTAATTTTAATTTTCAACTTTTAAATGCATTTCTATATTGAGCGTTACTATTATAACTTAAAAGTTATAAGAATATAATATAAAAAATAATATATATATTATCAAAAACATTATTTGGAAACAATAGAAAAAAAGTTTTTAAAAACGTTAATCAAAAACAATATGGAAAAATAACGTTTTTAAAAACATTAATCAAAAACGTTTTCCATCCCTGCTATATATAGGCTATAACTCTGATGAAAAACGGCCGATAAGTGTGTTATGATGGCGGCTCACTTTTCTTTAGCCATAGGCCGTACTATATTGTATATTATATATTATAATATGTATATTATATATTGTTACTATAGCGATTGAAAAATATTAATAATACATAAGCACAGTTTATTTTTACAA
>NC_042495.1:44967808-44994958 GCF_005508785.2 Acyrthosiphon pisum | reverse complement strand
AAACAGTTTAAATTAAGTCAAAATATTTGGAAAATGTTATGGCGTATAGAAATTACTATAATATAAACATTCAGTCAAAATTTCATGTTCCTACGGTCATTTGTTTTAGATTTGCACCCAAAAACCAAAATTGATTTTCTCGAAAACAGATTTTGCGTAAAAATTTCGGTTTTTCCTAAATTTTTCTTTTGTTTTTCACGGCGCTTTTGAAAACTCCTGGGAAATCCTTACTTTTGACACCCCAAAGTACCAACTAGATTAACTTTCCTATCAGAAAAGTGATTCTAGTTTAAAAAAATCTAAGTATTTTTACTGTCCTAAAAGGTGATGACAGACATAAAAATTAAAAATTTTAATTAAAAAAAAAAAACAACACATTTGTAAATTCAATACATTCATCGCTCCACGCAGAATCTAAAATATAATAAGATTAAACTTCAAGTTCAAGTTAGAACAGTCTGAACAGGTTAACCTTATCTGACTAACCCAAAACTGTTATAGCATTAATTATATAGGTACCTATTATATATTTTACTAATTTAGGGGTGAAACTAAACAAATTTTGAAATTTGAGTAAAATTATGACCAATGGGTTTGGGGGGGGGGGGGGTTATATTTGCGGTGCAGGGCCGGTTTGATTCATCTTCCCGGGCCGAAAAAATTCGCCAATCCGCCCCTGAATTAATATCATATGCTGCCCGGCCGTCTTTTCTCATAATCGTTTTTATATCATTTTATTCAAATTTAACACAATCCATTACAAGGATCCACTTGTAACCTACTGTACAGCAGAGCAACACCAACTTGCCCATTTTTTTTTAATTGTTGATCTTGGGTAACGTTTTTCTTTAAAATTAATTTTATATTTTTAAGATTTTCGAAATTTTTGAATAAACTATATCAGGGTTTTTTTTAGTGTGCAGTGAGACACATTTTGTGCAGTGAGAAAAGTAATTGTGCAATTAAAATTGTTACTTTGTGCAGTGCATAAAAAGAATTTCAGGATGATATATTTTATTGTATATTATAAAACAATAATTTAGTAAAGTTCAAAATAAAAAAATAAATGTTTTTATTAAAATTAAAAATTATTTATACTATTCATAATTATACTATTTTTTTTTTAAACAAAAAAAATATCTACCACCTTTAAGCACATGCTTATGGTGGTGGTAGACAGTTATATAATATAATAATTAATATGAACAATTTAATTATAAATAAGAAAAGCGGACAAGAACTGAATAATCAATCTATACAATTATAATACTTATAAACTAAATTTAAATTACAACAGTTAAATATAATCTGAAATCTTTCAATTAATAAAAATAACCAAATCTGAATTTCTTTTTCATTTCTATAGTTATACGATTGCCTTCCGTATAGAATATGTCCCTTTATATTTACTGGCGTTAAGTTGTAGTTTTTGGACCTAGATAATCTAAGAATTTTTGACCAAACGCATTTCTAAAATACTCCATTCTGACATCAAATGTCCTATTTTTTCTTTTAATAACCTTATTCATATCCAGGAAGGATTCAAAGTTTTTAATTATATATACAATAGTTATTTTTTATATACAGACTCAAATGGTAACACATCGAATATCTTAAAGTTTTCTTTAGTTAAACCAATTAAAGTATTTTTAGTTAAACATATATTAACATATTTCTTTGTAAAAGTTGTAGTGGTCTAGACGCATTTTTATTCAGTCAAAATCATCATTTTTACTATTATTTCATATTTGATGTAAAAGTATATTACACGAGTATATTACAAAGTATATTATATGAATAATATAAAGAAATTAGTTACCTAGTCAACTGATTGTTTTTATTTTTATAAACAATTATTATTACAAATTACCCATTTCAAGTAAATATTATTTAATAAGTAGGTACCTATTATTATTTATATTTACAGAGTGGGAATAAGTTTGTGCAGTCAGAAAAAATCATTAAAAAAAACCCTGAACTATATATAGATCACTAGACTGCCAGGCCCTAGACTGATAACTATATTATACTGACAGAATAGTTGTCTACGATTTATCGATGAAGATAATATTATAAATTCAATGAATATGAATTGAATAAAAATAATCACAACTAATTCACAAGTCCGAAAATATCACCTCCATAGAAAATTAGCTCGGCACGAATTCCGATCTCGACCTACCTCCAAGGTTGACGCCCAGTCTGACGTCCGAATTCGATATTTCGACTGTTAGTGGCAAAATAATTTTTGGTGTTTTTCGGCGCGCAATACATCCGGTACCATGTTCTGTGACAGAACGGAGGACGCCAGACAGCTTACGTCATATTATACCTTATAATATAATATGTAGCTCGTGACAGTGGTCTGTGACGGCCCGGCCGTCGTTTTTTTTCCGTACCCTATGTAATTCACTTAAAAAATAAATTTTAATTATTGACTAGAACAAAAGTTATTTCATTTGTTAGGTCTCCCTGTTACACTGGCCTGTATATATTTTTGATTATTATCAAATATATTATTATTTCATTATTCATGTATTCATTGATATTATAATTAAATATAAAAACATATGACGTATAGAAAAGGTTGATAAAAATATCCAAAAATATGTCAAATAAAATCTATTCAATTCAATTCAGTATGAGCAAATAATCAATCAATGAAAGTGATTTGGATTAGAGGAAAAAGGTGTGTAAAAAATACAATTTTCAAAAACTTTAACAGTTAAAGAGTATTAGTGTATATCACTCTGTATACGATCTGTATAAGCGTTGGATGTTATTTCTCATTGAGAATTCATATAGTTATTGTAAACCATGATCATTTATTTCAGTGTCAAAAACTATGACTACACAACTACTTGAAGGAAAAAAAATAAACCGGTACGCATAAGAATATAAATCGCCTTGAGCAATATATACTTGTGTCTTATATGTTATTATGTTATATTATTGGCAACATGAGCTAATCCTGCAACTTATGTTATAAATACGCCGGCAGTCTGTGTAAGGTATATAGTCAGTATTGGATGTTCCGCAAATAACAGACAATAGGACGGTTAAGTATTTCTTATTAATTTTGAATTTATGATGCTAAGTGGAACAATGTCTTCTAATTATTTTAATATGATGTTTTTTTTAAAAAAAAAAATTGTCCGGAAACTTTTTTATTGATGGTGTTTTCATTGTTTCCGGTAGAAAATTGTATGTTGATTGTACTTAAGAGAGTTCTGACATTTTTGGGTTATGGGTATTTTTGACAAGTAATTCAAATAATTCAAATTGTTTTCCATCCTTCCTTCATTTATAAAAAAATTTATATTATCAGATTTTCATTCAGAAACATTTTTCAAAAATAATGACCTATTTCATTTGCTTTTTATAGATCAGCAGTCTCGTATACACCACACGTCACATTCTGAACTAAGCGGCAAACAGCTATATAAATATATTATAACAATATAGTGGTGTCTCGTTTGTGTCATAAGATCAATTTTAAGTGAGTACCTAGAAACATTAATTGATTTAATACATAGTGTTCTGCGTAGTGGCATCAGTATAGGCGGAGACTTTATAGAATTACAGCAGGGGTAGTATTTTACAGGACAAAGTGACTCTCGCGGGCTCTTCTCCAGTAGTCCTTATGGCTTAATATATTACTATAAATATATTAGGCATTAAAGAAATAAACATGAATAATAGTAAACGTATAATATAGTGTAATATATTAATATTATATAACTTATCTATATAATACACAAAAACTATTTTAATATAATATACTTATACTAGAATACATCACACACCGAATATTAAATAACGCATTAAACAAAGTTTGAGTCATATACAGTTTGTACATTTAACGGGTAACGAAGTGCACGGGATTAGCTAGTATACTTATATAATTTTAGATAAAAAAAAAAATATGTAATATTTTTAATTCATTCGATACTTATCAATTTACAAATCACAAATAAATATATAACATAAATGGCTCGGCGTCTTACTCACTTCGCTCTCCAACCCCTTGTCAGACACGCCGTCCTCGCTTGAAGATTCACATTCGGGATCAAAGGGTAGTCCACCCATTTAATATTATGAATCAATGAAAGTTTTAATTTTAAAAGAAAACGTAATTTATATTAGCGTAAGGTTTAACGCATTTATTTTTGTTAAAAAAGATATACTTACTAGATACAGTGGTACATCATTCCTAAATATTTAATTGATTGTTCAATTGGTATTGCTGTATTGGTTAATGGTTTTTCATTAAGAGAACACATTACAAGTGCGTAACTTAGTAAATTTATGATGAGCACTGCAGAGCACTGAGCAGTTTACGTTTAGCTTCGTTAGTTTAAAAATTAGAATGAATCGAACATATTATGGAACCTAATGGTAAGAACATTGTCTGTGTTTGTATGTTAGTTTTATACGATGATTCCGTTTTTAAGTTATTTATGACTAGGCCTGTGTATGTGTAGGAAAGTACCTACATTTTTTTTTGGTGATTATGAAATGTAACTTTGTAAGTACATAATTTGAATTAGGTAACTACGAATCCATTAATAAAGTTTTATTTTGCATTTTTTGACGTTTTTAAGTTTTAGGTAATTTTTTAAAATTTTTAGGTCATATTTTCCATTTTCAGTTGGTTTTCCGATATTTATAATCAAATTCTATCAATTGACATGTTTGAAAAACATTTTTTTTTTCCCATACAATAGTAAAGACTATACAGATTATTAAGGTATCCGCAAATAATTATATTTAAGATAGTTTTATAATTTTAATAAGTTAAATACATAAAAATAAATTTTTAAAAATATTTCAGGTGAATAGCATTAAACAAAATTCAAATTCAATCAATCTTTTTATTTATTTATTTTTTTATGAAATAAACACATTTTTATGCATGTAAAATGTAATGCACTAATGTATAATATCCTATAATATCAATATAAATATTAATTAAATTACAAACCATTTTAAGTGAATTTTATACTATAATTTTTGGCATTTTATATTACATTTTTTGCATTTTAAGTGCATTTTTTATTGCATTTTTTTACGTCTTTAATGCATTTTTTAAGGGTTTTTAGTGCATTAAATTCACAGCCCTGGTTATGACTTATGAGTATTTTTAATTTACGCTGTAATAAATACGCAAAACTTGCTAAACAATTTAACCATCGTAAAAAATTCACATACAGACACAGATAGTGTCATAGAAAGTTTCATAATAGGTTGATCACTCTAATTTTCAAAATAATAAAGCTAAATGGAACTGATCAGCATAAATTTGCTGTGTTACGCACTTGTAAGGTAGATTCAATAAATGCGCGTGTAGACTGTAGAGTATTAATGTATACTATTGGGAACGCAGTGAAGAAATCCTTAAATCAAAAGTTATGAGTCTATTTAATTTTTTTAATATTTTAATCCTCGATTTCAAAAACCAATTTATAGTTGATTAAGATAATTAAAATTATTATATTATTATATTAAACAGTATTATATTAAAACTTAAACCATAGATAGGTATACAAATAAAATATACAAGTTTCTGTGAATCGAGGTCTTATTGTCCTTTTCCCTAATTTATTAATATTATGTGCCCACACATCCAAACCTTTCCAACAACACAACTCGTCTGACCGTTGTAATACCAATAGTATTGTATCCACGTTTATTTTCATACTATTTTCAAACAATATTATTATAGAAATAAATAACGTAAAAGCTGATATATATAGTAATTATATACTATATATTACTATATACAAGAATACAAGATAATATTATTATTTAATATTTTAACATTATATTAAATTGATTCAAAATTTCAAAAACTCGACATGACAAATGACAATGTAGACATGTAGACATGTAGTAACGTACGAATGTCGAATACTACAAAATTACGAACTGTACGGCGTTCTAATTCATTAATGATACGACCACTGCAGCGTGTCATATCTTCTTTTCTTTTAATTTTTGTTAGTTGTTAGGCGGCCTGTTCCACTGTCACACGTACATTAATTTTCACATTAATTATTTTATTAAATTAATAAATTTAATTTAATATTTTTTAATTATCAAATGTACCTATTATATTAATTTAATATTTTTGAATTATTAAATTTATTAAATTTATTTTATTTTTAAATTATTAAATTTCTGAAATTTAACATCACGTACGTACATAATATAAGTTTGAGTCGCAATGTGTATTTATCATAAATCATAAGATACAAAATGTCCAATGCTTGTATAGTTGTATTACCAATATTAATTGTATTTTCGAAACATTATATCCTTATGCCCAAACTTGTTTAGTTGGAACCGGATTAAAGTGAAGTGTAGCACCTTTATTCTATAAACTATAGAGGCTCTAAGATATTTAGTTATATTATGTAATAGTATTTTATAAATTTATTTTATGAATATCATTTTAGCCAACCTCTGTAGGAGGTACGTGGTCGCACCCATAGCCCATAGGTATGAATATTTTTTTGTCTTTGGAATTTAATGAAAATCTTATTTCTCGTAAGTCGTAACTTATTGGGATTGAATATTATTAGCAATTATATTATGTCTTATTCACATTAACTTTTTCTAGTTTTGGAATACTTACACCAAAATATTATATAATTATACATAATTTACGAGTTATGAACTAAAATGAATTGCTTTCTGTTGAAAAATAACCATCGATAAACTTGATCGGCATACCTTTGTTCAGTTTTACATTTTAATTGCTAGAAAAGGCTACCTCTATCGGTACGATTGCTTACTGATCATGGTACCCATCGTAACATGTCCAAATTCGGGGTAAGTTGCAGTTTATCTCTTTTACTCAATGATCAAACTGGTTTTCTTTCTCAACGCGCAGTCCATTTCTTAACATGTTTATGGTCCGGACTGACTAAAGAACGTCGAGCCTAAGTTAAGCTAAGTAAACTATGATATCTAGGGACTTCCGTACCTGAGTACCAGACACCAGTAGTACCACCATGTAATGGTGCACTAAGAAATTGTTTTCCAAAATTTGAATTTTAGTAAGGTGCTCACATAGTCACATAAGGATTTTAGTTTTAATTTTGATAATTATGGTTGCCATTAGTTACTGATAATAGTATATACCTACAATAGTATAAAATATTAGTATTTTTTTTTTGTATATTATGTATAAATTATAAATAGTTGCCACTGATTACATACAATTAAACTGTTAATATGATTATGATTGCAGGATATACCTAATTTTAACCTGTGCTTGATATTTGCTCGCTATATTTTTTACTCGTGCAGAATAAAATCATAATTGTGTACGGCATGAATATTTATTTATTTCTGCTAACAATTGGGATTACCCGTAAGAAAAAAAAGTCACTTATTGCTATCCGCCGATTTAAAATTAAATATTTTATTTTTTTAAATTTTAAATTTTAAATTTAAATTTTTATAAGCACCATTACACGGACTTTTAAATAACGAATTGAACAAAGTTAAAATCATATAAATGTTGGAATTTTTTACGGGAAACGAAGTGCATGGTGTCAGGTAGTATATTATAAATATATAATATATAGGAGCCTTATCTATATCTATATAAATATATGTATTATTGTATTATAAGTTATAACTTTTAATATAGACAAGCGGCTATAACTCGTTTGCGCACATTTACCTTTTTTACAACTCGTTTGCGCAAAAATACACAACTCGATTGCGCAGATATATTTTGGCTACCTGTAACGAAAATCTCTAGTGTCAGAACTCGTTTTCTGATGATTTCTCTCGTCATTGTTCGATTATTACTCCTCATGATTATGAGAATTAGTTACTTTTATTATTTTGTTTGATTTATTAACAGTAACACTCGCAGTACATTTTTTATTAGTGCATCTAAAATTTGAACATCCACTCATTAAAACACGATATTCACTAAATTTATAATTATCAATATTAAAACATCGTTTTCTTTGCCGAGGTTCAAAAATAGGTATTAGAAATTTCTACGTCCATATTAAAGTTTACGTTGTAAACACACTAGTAACCACTGTACTGAACCATACCGTCCATACCTATACTGAAACTATACTAAAAGTTGTTTGGAAAATCCAAATTTATATTATCTACAGTCTACACAGTCGATTTTATGATAATATTCAGATAATATATTATTTGATAATTTATACCTACTGCAGTTTGTGACGATATAATATGTATACACGTGTCATGTGTGTGAATGTGTCGTTGTGCGCAAACGAGTTGCAGCGAGACAAGCACAAAAGTAAAACCGAGATTACAAAAGGACTATTAAAATAACTCATTCACGTCAAAACTACTATATAGGATAACATTTTACAAGACAATGCTGGATCAGGATTATAATATTATTAAAATTAATATTTTTTTTCAACTTCGGAAAAAAACTAGATATTGATTCTCTACCTCTCCAAATACAATTTACATAATTATTTATCTTATTGTTAATCATATTATGCTGCACTATTATATCTCTCATATTTTCGATGTTCTAATAATTTGCTATTACATTTATAATTAGTTGTATTGTCATGTTAAGTTAATTGTATGTCTAAACCAAGGATCTAAAATAAGTATATTATATTTTATATAAAAAATAATAATAATATTAAAAAATATCAAATTTCATAAAAATGAATGTATATGTGTCTGTGTGTGTGTGTCCATATTCCCATGGCAACCATGGGTTTTGAAGCTATTATAATAATAAATATTGGTTTTCGGGCAACGAAGTGCACGGGATTATTTGGTACAGAGACAGATTAGACCTCTGAGCAGCAGAAAAACTAATTTAAAAAGGGAGAGGACCAACCCCGGGAGGTGCTCAAACAGGGATTTGCAAATTTTCGATGGAAAATGTTGTTTATATATGGTTGCCACGGGGGCTTGTAGCCTTTATAATAATAATTATTGGTTGCCATTGGTTTAAAATGGTTGCTATTTATTATATTGCTTAACAACATTTATTATTACATTTATTATTTCTAAAATACTGAATCATTCGTTCCATAATATTGAATTCATTTGAAACAGATTTAATTTCTGTGCAGTTATGCCTAACAATAAACGAGCGATCGATAGTCCTACGTTTCAAGCATGAAAGAAGAGAGAAACACGTGCCGTGGAAACAGACGAGCAACGAGATGCCAGATTGAACACCGACCGCGAACTTAAGGCTCGGGCCCGCTCATATGAGACAGACGAGCAACCAGATGCAAGATTGAGGACCATGCGAGTGATAAGTGATTACTGCTCGTTCCAGGCGAACCACTCACACTGATTTGAATTGATTTGAATCTCTGTGCACTACGATGCCAATTCTAATTACGGCGCTCATCCAAGCGTCGTTATCGGAAAAATGGATGTACGTAGCACTACGTACATAGTACTATGCACATATTGTAGAGTATTCAAGTGCTGTGGACAAGGTAGAATTGACAGAATTGCATCCGTTATCAACGTTGGTATCAGGTGACACGAGCATATCGATACATTTCTTAAACATACGCAATTACAATTTTGGAGCAACGAATATCGTGAGGGATAATTATATGCCAACATTCAAAGTGCAAGGTCAAATCTATCAACACGCTGGATCATTACTACCATTGCATTACTACTACCACAGATACGGATCATAAATAACTCCGAATTTATTTCATGGGAAACACTGATGACCAAATCAATCAACATTGTAAACACAACTCGGGCACGAGACGAGAAATTGTCGCTGCATTACAAACTCTATTCGATCAACACAACGAATTGATTCGATTGTTTAGAACTGCCCTTAACCAAATGCCAGCTGATTACTACAGAGTTGTAGTTGGAGCAGACAAAACACCTCTCGGCCAACATGAAAGACAATACAATGCACAAAAAATTGATGAAGTGGCGATTATAATAGTTGGTGAAGAATTCAACTCACGTGATATAATTCTTCATCGCAGTAATGGTAACGTTCAGCTAGTCGCAGAAACACATCGCTCTACGACGGATTGCAATATCCGATTTTTATTTTCGCAAGGTGAAGATGGATATCAATATATCATTTCAACATCAAACTGATAAATCCACAAACAGATGAGGAAACGAATAAGAGAGTCAGTGCCAAAATATCGTTTGATGACACGTGGATTAAATTAATAAATTAATACCTAATATTCTTAAAGAGTTGGCATTTTTAATGGGCTACGAAGTGCACGGGATCAGGTAGTTATTTGTAAATATAATAAGTAATATTGATAATAATGGTTAAAATATTGAGTATTCACAGAATAATATATTATAGATATTATGAACAGAAAAGTTATAACTGCGTTAAGAAAAGAAAAGAAAAGAAAAACTAAAAACCTAACCTATTTACTCAGTATCGATAGACGATAGTATCCCATACATGTTTGTATACCTACACATTAATAATTATTATATTTTTATTCAATCATAGAAGTATAGAACCTCTGCTGAATTGAATAATATTTGATATCACGGGTGTAGGTAATTAATTACATTCTAATAATGAATCTGGTTGTTATAATACATTTTAGTTGTAGACCATTAGATTAAGAAACACATAAGAATTATTTTATTATTTTATTAGATTTCAGCACTGATTAAACTATTAAAGTATTAAAGTACTTTTGTATTTATTATTTTATTATTATTAATTTTAAATTTATAAACTAAAAATACAGTATGATGGTTAGAAGTTAGAACATCAAAAATACGAGAGATATAAGTGGTGGACATCAAGTAAACCTGAGTGGCTGAGTATCCTGGAGAATACTTTTATTTCTTGGCTGGCGTACTAAACCAGTACCAAAATTATATTACTCAATAAAACCTAGGAAGTAGGTATGTTCTATATCATATATCGAATTGTATTTGTCATTGGCAAGAGGTCATTGACAAGTCAGGATGGGAGTATTAAATTAGATTTCAGTGATTGCGTGTGAAAAACGATTATGATCGGAGACGACCAGCTAGCCTTTTACTATTCTAAATAAGGATATTTATTATATTATGTATTAATTATTTATTATACTGTTAGTAATACAGCAAAGGTTGAACTAATATTTGACAGAAACATAATTATTATAATAATAATATTATGTATATTTATAATTTGTATCATAAACGTTTTTATTAATTTTTAAGTTAACATTAACGTACCGTAGAACATTTTTCAACAATATATTATATTCATCTTATAAATAGCTTACAAATAATTCAAATATTTTAAATAGCATAACATTTATTGTGTTAGTAAATAATAATATACGTAAACATTAAACGTAATGGTAAATTGCGACGTATTTGCAACAAAATAACAAGATCGTTAGTTTTCGTTTAAATATAAATTTCATTCCAATTCTATCTTCAAATGTATATTAACATAGAACATGACGTAGGTAAGTACTACGAACGCATATAACAAAATTGTGACTGTTTTTTCTATAGATATTAGATTTCGATCGTAGCGATGAATGTATTGATTTTACAACGATAGCTGATGTGTGCTTTTTTTGTTTCTGAAAACAAGTTTAATACGGATATGCATATGTTTTTAGGCTGTTATGTAACAAGTTATTTTTTTCTAACCGATTTTTGAGAGGCTGGTTTTCATGACGCTTTGTTTATTGCCACAGAGAGGCAAATCTACAGTTAAAAAAAAAACTATATACCTAACAAAACGTAACATGCTATTAGATATTTTTTCCACTGCACTTTACCCAAAAACATATTATTACTATCTAAATTTCCCTCGCAGAGGAAAAATATCTAATTGCATGCTCCTTATAAAGTTAAATGAGTACCGTAAATATTTAAGTTATATAAATTATAAGTACACATGTTAAGAAATAATTAATTTATAAAGTAGTATAATTAAATTAGTGTGTAAGCATAATTTTATAGTTAGCGACGCAAAGACAATAAGATTGTAATTATAAATAAGAATAGGAAGTAGAAATTCAAATTTTGAATTAGCTTTAAAAATTATGGCTTTTAAAAAAAAAAAAACAACGGGAACTGTCGTATATTGTAAAAGGTCTCTAATATAATTGTTTTTCTAGTAGAAAAATTGATCTGATTATCAAATTCGATGGATGATTTTCGTAAAAAATTGGATCTAAATGGTTTTTGGGAGGCCAAAATTGAAAATTATCAGTTTTTTTTAAAAATAAACGTGAAAAACTAAAAAAAAAATACAAACATTTGTTAACATTTTAATGATATTATTAATAGATTTGGTAACCTTGGTTACAAAAAAGTTAGACCGCCTTCGCTTAGATTTCCGTTTGATTTAGGTATTTAAGTATTTTTTCTAAAATATCAACTAAAATTATTCATTCGGTAAAAAAGCTTAAAAATGTAATTCCATGTTTCTAATAAGTTGTTATTATAGCTATTTAAAAATATTCATGATAACTGATAAGCTTGGTTTTTTTTAGAAGCAAGTTAAAATCTTGACAAAATTCGTCAAAGTAGTTCATACTGTAACTAAAAAATTACTAATTATTGTATGATAGGTAGTGCGCGAATTACGTTTATTGATGCTCGTAGGAGCAATTTCGATGGGGATGTGTGCCGCAGCTAGTACAAATAGGGGGGGTCTTCCCTCTTCATTAGATATTGATGGGTTAACGATGTATGTTCGATTCTCATTCTGTTGATATCAGTTTCTATTTTTCTTGAGATGTCCGATGGCGAGGGCCATGCTAGGATGGTGTGTTTCATTTCGATAAATTTTGTAGAACTTATAGTGTCCAAACCCGAAGCCATAATAATGTTGTTAGTGATTATTTTTAATATAGATTTAGCGTCGTGTAGGGTAAAACCATTAAGTTTTATAGCGTCCGGGGAGGTTATTGCGTGGCGAGTTTTTTCGTCGGCTCTCTCGTTTTCCGTGATTTGTTTGTGACTGGGAATCCATATCAAGATGATAGAGTAGCCAGAATTCGTGAGGTCGCATGATTATTATTTTCTGGATGATAATGTGACTTGTACTCCTAATGTATTCTTTCCTCTGTTTTCTTAGAGAAAAGGCACCGATTGGTCTATAGGTAATAATATAACATATCTAATATCAATTCTTACAGTTAGGAGATCCCAAAATCTAAAAACCAATTATTATTATAGTACCTAACTATTCACGATTCGATGAATTTGATTTGATTAACAATTAAGGGTAGGAAATATGCATTTTGAAATGCAATACTAATTATTAATTAATATTTAAGCCAAATTATATAACTAAAATAAAAAATTCATCGTGACAAGTGACAACACCATGACTGTTATAATTGTGACATTGTAACTACGTTATATTACCTACAAATATATAATGTTTCAAGTGAACTCACTTACAATATTACTGTAGCACCTAACCACAAGGGACGGCATTTGACGAGATTGTTATAATGGACGACTCAGCAGAAATTTCAGTTTGCGACGGTACTTTACCCGATGCTCGACCGATAGAAAAACAACCCCATCAACCGATTGTTTGGCGCAATGTTATACTGTGCTCGTTGGTCCACTTGGGTGCACTATATGGCGTCTATTTGGCGTTTACTTCTGCGAAAATCACTACGACTGTTTTCGGTACGTTTACCCTTCAATAATTATAATTAACAAAAGATTTATTCTAAAATATATTATAATATATTACATTTTTTAAAAATCATTGTTCTTGAATTTAGCCATCTGTTTGTATCAAATTACTGCAATTGGTATCACCGCTGGATCGCATAGACTTTGGTCGCATCGGGCGTACAAAGCGAAATGGCAATTACGTGTCATTATTATTATACTCAATACCATAGCGTTTCAGGTATTTTTGTAATTTTATATTTTATATAATTGTATTTTTCTTCATTGTTTTGATTAGAATTTAGGTATAATATAATATATATCATTGTGTATAATAATAATTAATAAGACGTAATGCAATTATGTAACACCATTACTGATAGGTCGAGTGGCCCACCGTGGCTGGTTCGTCCAGTATATAATTTCTCTGGGTGGATACTAAAGGTCAAAGGTCGAGACCAATAAACCGTGGTTCTTTTTAGTTTTAAGCCTCGGAATTTCATTATCGTTATATTTTCCATGTGCTCGTATAAATCAAAATATTACCTTTTCATCAAGTCTCAGCATTATACCTACTCGTGACTAACTATAATAGTCTATGCTATACAGGGCAATAGTATAATATTGTCCGAGTATTAGTGCTTCTATCCGAGGAATATAACGGTAAATAGTAAATACTCCTATTACACGTAGATCATACATTACGATCCCATGAGTACCTACTGCAAAAATGACAAAATTCCATTATTCCAACATACCCGTCTATATAGGTACTATAATACTACGACTATAATACAGTATACGCCCTAGGAATATTATACCGGGTGTATATAATTCCTAGGATATTTGTACCCCCCAATATGAAGTTTTGGGAGGTATAGAACGCCTAGGATATTCGTACCCCCCGGTATGAAACTTTGGGAGGTATAAATATCCTAGGATATTCGTACCCCCCGGTATGAAACTTTGGGAGGTATAAATATCCTAGGATATTCGTACCCCCCGGTATGAGATTTTGGGAGGTATAAAACGCCTAGGATATTCATACCCCCCGGAAAGAAATTTTGGGAGGTATAGATATCCTAGGAATATTAAACCGGGTGTATATAATTCCTAGGATATTTGTACCCCCCAATATGAGGTTTTGGGAGGTATAGAACGCCTAGGATATTCGTACCCCCCGGTATGAAACTTTGTGAGGTATAAATATCCTAGGATATTCATACCCCCCGGTATGAGATTTTGGGAGGTATAGAACGCCTAGGATTATCATACCGGGGGTATATAATTCCTAGGATATTCATACCCCCGGTATGAAATTTCGGGAGGTATAAATATCCTAGGATTATCATACCGGGGGTATAAATATTCTAGGTTTTTCATACCCCCATGGAGGTATTATTATCCTAGGATATTTGTACCCCCGGTATATAATTTTGGGGGGTATAAATATCCTAGGAATTTTGTACCGGGGGTACTATTAACCTAGGAAAATCATACCCCCGAGGGGTATGAATATCCGGGGGTATGATTCGCCTGTTACACCGGGCTTAACTGATCATCATGCGTCTTACAGAATTCGGTTTACGAATGGGCCCGCGATCATAGGCTACACCACAAGTACACAGATACGAATGCCGATCCGCACAACTCGAATAGAGGGATGTTTTTCTCGCACGTTGGTTGGCTACTGTGCCGGAAACACCCGGACGTCATCGAGAAGGGTCGAACCATTGACACCAGTGATTTGTTGGCCGATCCGATCGTGGCGTTCCAAAAAAAGTAACCATAATCTAATTTATTGGAGTAAACGTAATAACTACCTATGTGTAATAATTAATAATAAACTGCAACGGAGTGTCGGAGTAGATGGGAATTTACGGATACTTGTGTGTTTTGTTACTTTTATACGATTAGATATTTAATATTATATTATAGAAGCTCAAAGCTGCAATATTATAAATCCTGTCAAATAATTGATGAAATGTTAAGCATATTATATACTAGGTACCGGTGGTACCGTATATATAAAGAGCAACTTTTGTTTGAGATAGGATCAATAGGTCACCAATAAAGTACATTACTGATATATTAATATTATAATAATTTTATATAACAAATTTACAAATGTAATGTTGGCAATTCTTTGATTTTTTTTAGATTTTGAGAGGAGCGAGGAAGCTAGTGGTTTTACAATGCTGTTTATTATTTTTTTTTAACTTGTATATAAAATGTCTATCACAAGAAGTTCTTCGATTTCAACATATTATGGTATCTTATCTTTTGGAAAATTAGATCAAGAGAGATCATTTTTCAATTTTCTCAATAGTTATTAAATGTCACGGAAAAAACCACCGACAAATTACGACTAATTGCTAAAAACAGGATTTTAATTTCTAACGCTTTGTTTATCACCATAGAAACTAATAAAAAATTATAATATTATAATATTAATTCATCTTACAGGCTGTAATAAATAATAAAAATTTTAAATATCCAGACTGACAAACCGTCTCCGCTCAGATCGTTTTTCGTACACAATGATATTATATTTATATCATTGAATTCAAGTTTAATACAATCCATTATACATTGACCCTGTTGTAACCTAGATACTGTACTGAGGTACAGGATAGCGATATCCACTTACCCGATTTTTTTAAATTATATGAAAATATATACAATTTATCTAATAAATCACAATAAATATATATGCGAGGTCAAGATTTAACGGTAAGGTCAAAATTCACTTATTTTAGTCGAATGTCTCGAATTTCAAAAAAAAAAATGACTGAACTGCATTTGGGTAAAAAATAGGTAGGTAATCGTCGAATTGCAGGGAGATGATAAACTGCAAAAAAGGTGTTTAACGCTATTAATTGTTTGCCATTCTATCTAAACAGTAAACATTGTTGTAAGCTCCAAGTTGAATTAAATATTAAGCTGCTTCTACTGATATTTAACACTAGTAAGTGGTAGGTTGTAGGTACTAAGTAGTATTATCACAAGTAAATTAACCGATATTTATTATATTTTAATATGTTGCGTTACTTTTAGATTTACTTTACTAATTTGTACGCAAAATAGCATAAATTATTAAATGACATACGTACGCTGTACATAATACACATAACGTACACTGTTATACACTGTTACACTGTACACATAGCAGATAGGTATGATTTAGGTTCCTATATAATTCATGTTATCGTATAAATATATACATAGAATCAGTCCTGTAAAGAATACTTTTAAAAAGTACTTGAGTAAATACTCAAATAAATTTTTTTTAAGTATTTAAGGTACTACTCAAGTACTTTAATTGTAAAGTATTTCAAATACCACTCAAATACTTTTGGTTTTTAAAGTGGGTTTCTAATTATCGTAATATAAACACATAGGTAGTAGGTAATCTAATAGTTATCTAATAGTTTTAAAGGGAATATTATTATTCAATATTCAATAACTTTTTTAGAAATTTGGTTTTCACAAACCTTTGGGCTTCGGCTAACACAGAAATACAGAATATTAAATAAAACTATTAAATATTATTGTAGTTGACAATAATATTTTTTCAACCAATTATTTCGAATAAAAATAAAATGTTCGAAATAAAAAACCAAAGTATTCAATGCCAAAAAGTATTTAATATAAAAAAAAGTATTTGAATACTTTTACTCAAATACTTTTACTTAAATACTTTACAGGACTGCATAGAATATAGAGAATGGTATATAAAATAAATTTCCGTAGTTTGTATAATGTATCTTATCGGGTTTGTCGCAAATTGTATAATGTTATTCTTTTTAGCACACAGAAAAACGACTTTTAGAAAAAGGTTAATTTTGCCGCAGTTTACATAATAACATACATCCGAATTGCACTCAGGTTCAAAAAAGTGGTTTTAATGAAAATGTTATAAATTTGGCATGAATATTAAACCTAATTCATTGCACTTTTCACAAATTATTTTTAACATATTTTTATACGTGTCTGCGGTTGTATTTATAATAATATTAGATATGTCATATTTCACTTTCTTATAATTTTTAAAAAATAATTTGTTTAAAATATAATATATAATATTATGCATACCTGATATGTCATACATATAAAATTAAAAAGTATAAATACATATTAATTAGTGTGCCAATGATAATATTTTAAGCAGGAAGGAAATTAGTGTTTTTAAAATGTTTAAATTAAGTTTAATTTTTGAAATTGTTTTTTTGAAAACCCTTTTTTGAACCAGAATGCAGTATGACCATTACCTTTTTTTAACCCAATTGAAATTCGACATACAGTAAAACTTCCGTTAACGGTCACCTCTATGTAACGGTCAATTTTTTTGGTCCCGTCGAGTGTGTCCTAATGTTATTCTACCACTGTAGGACGGGCACCTCTAAATAGCGGTCATTATTTACAGTCCCTTTGGTGATTGTTATATGGAAGTTCTACTGTACCTTTTCAATTTAGGTAAAAAGTACAAATTGACTATCCCGGTTGTTGAGGTTGTGAGATTAAGGCCCATTAGTAACACTTAGCTTGGGAATAACGTTTAAGGATTGTGTTGGATAATTTATTTTATTTTTTTAAATTTTATAAAAAGGTACACTTTATTGCAAGTTTTAGAGTCTTAAGTAAATATATAATGTATCAACGTTATTATGACGTATAATTTATTGTTCGCACATTATATTTATAGTTTTGTTGATAATAATACGTTCGTATAATGACGTAATGTCATTCGTAAATCGTAATCATTCCAAACGAAACGTGGTTAAAATAATGTGGGTACCAGATCTTTCATCAATCGAAGGCAACGAAAAATACGAAATGCATGCCAAGGACACAGCCTCCTCAATACTTCCTTAGACATCACTTCACTCACCACTTTTCAAGATACCATAAGAACATTACAGCTTATATCAATATAAGCTTGGAAATATATGTGGGCATAACAAAAAACAATACTTAATGAAATAAAAACAACTACATATATATTCTTCACTGGCCTAACAATCACTTTGATAGGAAAAAGAAAACTATCATCAATAAGTCAAGAATAGGTCACACCAGAATAACCCATGGTTACCTAATGTCCCGAGAGGAGCCCCTCATGTCTGTCTTGCTGGATCAAACTCACAATAAAACACATTATTACCAAATGTGATGCGTTGATGCATATACCTCGAAGCAAGGAACCGCGATCAATTATTATTATTAATTTATTTATTGAAAACAAGAAAACCGACGACATACTTGGATCGATTCTTCCAATACCAAGCATATTCGTTTTCCTTTTTACTAATTTAATCATTAGAATAATACTATCTTAAAGTTTAATCTCATATTACCATATTAATTTGTTATTATATACTTAACTCTTTTTTTTCTTTTTTTTTTTAATAATTTTTTTATTATTACGTAATTTTTTTTATATTATATATTCTAAAAAAAAAATATTCTCTCCCAATGGCCACGATGCCAAAAGCTTTGCCACAAAAAAATTAAATAAATAAACACCTACGTTTGTATAGCTTAATTACGATTTAGTTTAGGTACATAAATCATAAAAAACATTTCTCTGTCGGAAAATACTACCAATATAAGTTATAAGACATAATATATCTAATAATTATTATAATAAATACGCAGTGCGCGTGTTGCCGTGTTGGTATTTTAATACTATATATTATATAATATGGTACTTAGTATACTAGTTATTACTTATTGGTACTTTGTATTTACAATGATTTATTTCATCGATAATTTAAATTGCAAATTAAATGATATTTGCTTTTTTTAAACGTGCAGATATTTTTGGTTCCTGATAATATGGGCGTGTTTCATTATACCAACACTTATACCGGTGTACTTTTGGGGCGAAACGTGGAGCAATTCTTGGTACGTGGCTGTTTTGTTGCGGTACGCGCTTACACTTAACGGAATTTGGTTGGTCAACAGCGCCGCACACAAGTGGGGAGCAAAACCATACGATAGGTAACGATGAATTTATATAATAGGTAATCGATTAAAGCTGGTAGGTTTAAAACTAATGACTAATGACTATTTTTATTTATTTATTTTTTTTTTATAAAATTTTAATTAAAGATTAATTGTACACATTATAAATACAACAATACAATATATCTTAAATTTATACCTACCTTATTTAAGCATAGCTTGTGATGAAGGTAAGGAGTTAATATTACTTATCAATAATATACAGATTGCTTATGATAACAGGATAAACACGTTTAGTAATTATAAACAAATTATACAAGTTATACAAGAATTAATACAAGAATTATACAAGAAATAAAATTTAGATTAGAACAAAATATAATAGTTAATATAAAGCTATACCATTATGGGTATAAGTGAAAAGTGCAGATATAAAAGTTAAACAATAAATGTGTAAAACTGACAGTAAAACAATAAAAAATTACGTATAGATGCTAAAAGCAGTAAAAACTATAATCGTTGGCTTGGGATGCTTGGGTGGTATAGACTTATTAAAATTCGATTTTCTGTGGAGGCTTTGTTATGTATAAGTAATAGTTTTAAACAATTTTCAAACGTTTTATATAAATAGCCCGCTCACGATGTTATGTGTATGAAATACTATGAATAAATTGTTTAACTCAAAGTTGATTGTAAAAGCTAATTCATATACATACCCATTATGTAACCTAACCTAACTCAGAAACTGTGTGCTATACATTATAATAGTCCCCTGGGACGACCCCACTCGACCCACTATAGACAAACTGAATCAAGATGTACTTTGATGTCATACTGCAGTTTCCTGATTTTTAAATATCAACAATAGTTTTCATCTGCTCAGTGTCGTGATTTTTATTTAAAAGATTTAACTTTTCTACAATACACGTAATACTAAAATAGCTATATGCTGTGTTCCATTTTTTTCCAACCCATCAAATTATTATTAAAAGGCTATCTCACTCATATGCATTGCTCTCTTCGTCTTATATTTTATAAACTTATATACATTAACAACATGGTCTGTAATTTCTATTCAGCAGAATCAATGTTGTATTGTATTAGCTTTAATATTAAATTGAAATTTGAATTGACCTATATCGTCAAACGTAGGTACGCATATAAGAACAATAATAATTAATACAAATATCGGGGGGATGGAGTGTCCGAGCGGACTAAGGAGTCGGTACGCGTCACAACCGACGCCGGTTCGATCCCAGCCACGGGTGCCCACTAGAAAATTCTACCAAACTAAAAAACGTGTTCCTCCAACCGTTCCCCACCATACCAAAAACCCTGCTGTACCATCCTATAGCTAATGGCCTCAGTTGCCGGGCTTAAGGTCAATGGAAATAAAATAATATCAATATACATAATATAACGATAATAAATTGTATTTTAGATTCTGAGTGAAACGATGAATGTATTGATTTTACAATGATGTGTGTTTTTTTATTTTTTTTTTATTTTTTTTTTTTTTGTGTCTGTCATCACCTTTTAGGACAGTAAAAGTGCTTGGATTTTCTTCAACAGTACGTTTTCTGATAGGAAAGCGAATCTAGTTGGTACTTTGGGGGGTCAAAAATAAAAATTTCCCAGTAAATTTCAAATGCAACGTGAAAAACAAAAAAAAAATAAGGAAAAACGGGAATTTTTACGCAAAATCTGTTTTCGAGAAAATCCATTTTGGTTTTTGGTACAACTCTAAAACAAATGACCGTAGGTGCATAACATTTTGACTGAATGTTTATGTTTGCATTTTCTATACACCATAACATTTTTCAAATATTTTGATTTATTTTGAGCTGTTTACGGACATTTTCAGTTTCCATTTTTTTTAGTTTTTTTTTCTATAAATATCAATAAAGTTTTATCTGTTGGGCCAAAAAATGTAAAAATTTCATACAATGCTCCTGATATATTGTTACAATAGCAGTTGAAAAATATTAAAAATTCATAGGCACAATTTTTTTTTATAAGCATTTAAAGATCGAATTTTTACAAAATTTATCAAATTTATAATTGTATAATTATTTCGTAGTTAAAAATGTATAAAATGTTCAACTTTTATATCTAAGGATTCAAAATTTATAACAAGATTCCGCGTAAGTAGTTAATTCTGTTACCAAAAAAACTAAAAAATAAATTTACACAGTTTATTTTTATGTTCATTTTTAGCTCAAATTTGGACGAAATCACATATTAAAAAACCTAGAATAACTATTTTAGTTGTTTTGTTGTGATTGTATAATATTATTCGTGGGTACTTGAATCTTCTAAAGTATACTATTATATATCTATGATAGTACAGCGGTTGGTTGTTGATGTATAACGCGTTACCTAATGGATATTGTGATATGATTAATTTGGAATTTATTATAGGTACCTACCTTAGGTCAATTATTTTTTTTTAATATCATAGATAAGTATACCTATAATAGGTATGTCTAATACCTAGATTGATAAACCGTCTCCGCTCAGAATCGTTTTTCTTATACAATGATATTATTTCATTGAATTCAAATTTAATACCATCCATTCTATAGTGAACCACTTGTAACCTACTGTACAGCAGAGCGACATCCACTTACCCGCATTTTTTCTAAAAGTTTAAACAATTTATATATTTTTATATAAAAAAGTATTATGTGTTATCAATGTATAATGTAATATTACGACGGGATAAAAAATATTTAAAAAAATTGTATTTATAACATAAACACGTACGAACTCAAAGAAGGTGTGAGGTTCTGAGTCCATCAACCTCTTACGATATCAGTTTATCACTATATATAATATATTAATATATAATTACACATAATCGCAACGGTTACTTATAAGTTATACTTATAACATGTTTTTCGTTTGTGTTGGGTTTTTTTGCGCAGGTCCATCAACGCGGCGGAAAACCTTGCTGCGACTATAATGTCGGCGGGCGAGGGTTGGCACAACTACCACCACGTGTTCCCATGGGATTACAGGTCGGCAGAATTGGGCAATTACAAGTTCAACTTCACCACCACGTTCATCGACCTGTTCACGAAAGTCGGGTGGGCGTACGACCTGAAAACCACTTCACCGGAGTTCGTGTACAGACGGGCCTTGCGTACCGGCCTGATCGAGTCTCAGGATGACTCGGTACCACTGCCGTGGGGCTGGAATGACCGAGATTTACCACAGTCGGACCGCATGGAGGCCACGATCGTAAACAGGAAGCAAGGTTGATCAATATAAATTATTATAATTACTGTTGTTCGTATACCTATACTAAATATTATAATGCGTATTATCGCTTTAAGCCTTACACTCTGTGAATTCGCACCAAAAAATATCTAAAAAAAGTGTGAACGTATTATAATATTCTCGATGCGCATATTAAGATTTAAAAGTTTACTTATTTTACGATTGTAAATATGTATCGTATCAAATAAATCGTATAACGAAGCTGAAAATATTTCAGCATTTTATTATATTATAATATTATTAAGATTATGCTACAATACCATATAACAATATAATTATATACCACACATCGGTCTATATTTACAGTATGACAAACGTTAAATTTTATTCAAAATGTTGTTTGTTTATTGAGAAGTAAACGTTTGCCGCTAATCAAATAGTAAAAAAATATATGTAGATAGGTATGTCTACTGCAAATACTGCTGAAAAAAAAATGTTATTAACGATAGAATCTATTATTTATAATCATAGAGATATTTTACTCCAACATAAGAAATTAAGACATAAGTAACGCCTAACACCTACTGCTGATATGATTTAAAACTACTTATATTAAAACTAAATTATTCTTACCTTTTTAATAATAGATTATTCACTACCCGTGGTAAAGGCATCACTATAAATGTTTCATAATTGGATAAAATTATTATTAGTAGTACGTAGTAACAGGTTTTAGGCACAATGTGTTTTACCAAAACGACACATACTCATGATAGCATACGACACGTTTGTCAGTAAAATTGTAAAGTATATCTGAAGTTCTAGCCATTACATATTCTACATTAAATTACATTAACTATATACTTAAATTTCAACCATAGTCTACAAGTCATATGTTTAAGAACTCCCAATTTTTAACCGGGAAGGAACAGCTACCAGGCACTTGATGTGCAACACAAGTTAACTGGTTAAAATTGTAAACTGTAAAGTGAGGTATCTATATTTTAAAGGGCCACTACTTAAATTATTTATGACCCACTCAGGGTGGGCTAAGGCTCCGAAACTGAGCTAGGCCTTAGCTCTAGTAACTTTGGGAAAATTCTGTTACCAAAAATTCTAAGAAATACATAAGCACAGTTTATTTTTATAGTAATTTTAAGTTCAAATTTGGACGAAATTACATATTAAAAAACCTGGAATAACTATTTTAGTTATTTTGTTGTGATTGTATAATATTATATAATATCTATAATAGTACCACGGTTTGTTGTTGATGTATAACGCGTTACCTAATGGATATTGTGATATGATTAATTTGAAAATTATTAATAATACTATAGATAAGTATACCTATAATAGGTATGTCTAATACCTAGACTGACAAACCGTCTCCGCTCAGAATCGTTTTTCTTATACAGTGATATTATATCATTGAATTCAAATTTAATACTATCCATTATAAAGTGACCCACTGGTAACCTACTGTACAGCAGAGCGACATCCACTTACCCACCTTTTTAAATCATTAATGCATTATTATTAATTTCATTCTCATTGAGAACTACTAATAATGCGTAAAAAATAAAAAAATAAAAATGTTCTCACTCATGCATTTTCTAATCATAACCAGCGACATGGGAATGAGCAGTAAAATATGGACTTCCGTACGACCTTTTTAGGATTCCGTACGTTTCCCTACGGAAGCCTATTACTTTCGATCGGCTGTCCGTCCGTCTGTCTGTCACCAGGCTGTATCTCATGAACCATGAAAGTTAGAAAGTTGAAATTTTCACAGATTATGTATTTCCGTGGATGCTATAACAAAAAATACTAAAAAAAGGGAGAGGAGCAACCCCGGTAGGTGCTAAAACGGGAATTTTGAGATTTCAGATCGAAATTTTTGTTTATAAATGGTTGCCATGAGTGACGTTGTATAAAATGATTCGTTCTATAAATTTCAATACAGAATTGTTTTAAGTCGTTGCCACGGGCACAAACAAACCATTTTTCTTATAAATTTGAAAAAAAATGATTAAAAACATGAAAATAATGTTAATTAATGTGAGAAGTATAGTATATACTATATTATAGTTAGTTTTATCAATAAAATCCATACCTATGCATAGTATTCTTATATTTGTTATTTACCTACATACATTTAAATACAAAATACATTACATAAAGTTTCTATTCAAGAGATGAAAATATTGAATATTGAATTATGGTACGAAACCCTTCGTGCGCGAGTCCAACTCACACTTGGCCGGCTTTTTTTTTTCCATGTGGTATCGGCGTCATTGCCGGAACTTTCTGTACGACCCGCAGTGTTGAATGTTGATTATTTTAAGTAGAGAAAATACAATAAAATTATAAAAACTTTACGTGTAAGTTTAAACACTCAATATTAAATCTAAAATTCAAAAAAATAAAACTAATAAAACTAATTCAATAAATTTAAAACAACTCACTGTTGTAATATTACAGTATAAATAAATAAATAAATAAATTCTTTTCGATTAAACATTTACACAGTGTATAAAAAAACAAAATATTTTCTCCTTTTTAGCCAGCCTGGTATTACATTTATATACGTTTTTATTTACTATAATCTAAAGCCTAAAGCCAACATACTATTATAATATCAATTTTATATGCGTGGGTATAATATATAGTGTATTTAGTTTATTTGTTTTTCAAAGTAAATGTTCAATACTTAAATTCCTACAAGCGTCCAGAATTATACTTGAACGTTAAAATATGTGTAAACAATAAACCTACACACAATACTTATATCATTATATTTATGTAGGTATAATGCAATATATTTTATGCATTTAAAACAGTTTAAAACTAGTTTAATGTAATAAATAATAATTAAAACTAAAACTAAATTAAAAATAATATTACAATATTAATATTATACTAATTATTCTAGTAATAACCAAATATTTGTAGTTTTTAGTATTATTTTTACAATCTGCATTGAATCTTGTCACATAGAAGCAACGACAGTTAATTTATAAAATCATTTAAAATGTATTATATTTGGTGCAATAATTAGAAAATATCAATAAATCCTTTCAAAAGTGTAAGCGTTTTGTTCATTCTACGTCGTAACTCGTAACCATAATCCATACCTTTGCTAAATTTTAACAATATAGCAATCCCTCTTGGAAGCCGACCGGGAAGTATCTTGGTGTAACGTTGGAGAAAATGTTAACTTGGTTATCGCATTTATCATCTTAACTTCAACGAGCCAAGCAATGCTGTCCCCAATTTTTTAGATAAAGTCGACATCACAAAAAAAATGATTGAAACAGTAAATACACAATTCCGGCCTAAGGCTAGCGCTAGCTTCCGAACCATTATTTAGATCCAGTCCAATTTCCAGCATACTCAATATTTCCCATACGCCGTCTTTATTTCTAATGTGAAATAAAATTCCATGCTTTTAACAGGAAGTCGAGCTCAGAGGAACCACGTTATCCACTTAAGCATCAGGGCCGAACTTCAAAACTTTAGTTTTGGTTTTTTAGAGCAGGCGCGCACCCAGAATTTTTGCTTGAGGGGGGCTTAATAATTTTTCTTTTTCCCTTACACACAAGTAAACAATTAAAACTAATTTTTAAATAACCAATTTTGATTATTATTATCATATGTTATATTATTATGTATTTAATATTTATATAATTATATTTATAACTAAATATCATGACAAATGAATTTAAAATTTAAGTTTCCTGGGTCCCTTTTCAGAAAGAATTTTTAATACTTCGGATTCTTTAATTTGTATTTCTCGATGTATGTGGAGATTTGCCAGACCATTTAAACGTGACTGTCCCATTGTGTTCCGGAGATAGATTTTAATTCGCCGTAGTGTGGAAAACGACCTCTCAGCCGTACTTGTACTTACTGGTAACGTTGCAAATATTTTCAAAAATATAAATACTGATTCAAATATTTTAATATCACATAAATTTAAACCATCAATTGCGTTTAGCAGTAAAGTATAACCACAGTTTTTAAATTTTTCATACCACAATTCGAATTCGGCCTTAGCGACAGAAAAACTAATTTGTTGCATATCTTTTTCGTAAAAGTCAAAAAGATTTTTAAAACTTGAAATTTGTTCATCTGTTGGATTACGTCCGGTTGGTAAAAGACATTTATAACTTGTTAGGAGATTTTTATGCTTTAAAAATCGATCAGAAAGACTATTAAGAAATGAATCGACCCATGGAATAAAAATTGAACGTATATATAGTATTCTTCAATATTTTCATATGTTGTATTACATCGCTTAGTTTGGTGTTT
>NC_042495.1:44960034-44967758 GCF_005508785.2 Acyrthosiphon pisum | reverse complement strand
TTTAATAAATATTGTTTTGTAAAATGTTATAATTATTTGTAGGTGTACGAGTGATAATACCATCATGTGTCGTACACAAAATCAGGGAAACTTATCGAGAAAGCGATGGAAATTACGTAAGATTCTAAGATTCTAATGTTCTACCATCATAAACCATTTTTTGTATTAATAAACAATATAATTTTAATTATATAACTGTTTTACAACTTTTATTTTTTTTGACAATTTAAATTGTAACTACTGTTTCCAGGTACAAATAGTAAAAAAAATAATATTAACAATACATTTAATAAAAATGTTTGCTATACACATTTTTAATATTTTTTTCAGGTGTAGACGTAGTGACGCCCTATTAAAATTGAACGTATTCAATGACTCGTGGTCTCTGGAGTCAAGACGAAATGTTTCATTTCACAATTTCCTATAGGCCGAGCCAAATTAAAAACCCACAGGCATCATTACGTTTTCTTGCACAGAAGACTTCACGCCGAAGTCATTGGCTATATTTCAATGAGACGTCTGTCGGTTTATAAAGGGCTATATTTCTACAAGAATATGAGTATGGCAGTACACTGAAAAAATATTGGTAAAAACAACAATATAATATTGTTGAGGGTCAACAATGAGTATCTTGTTGTGAGGAATATTTTCTTATAAGATAAACAATGTGTCTTGTTAAAATAATATTAAGTATAATTAATATGACAAGAAACATTGTCGGTACAAAGAGTCACAGAATGATAAGGAATATATCTTGTTAATATAACAATAACATTATAAAATTGATGAGACATATTTTTGATTGTTATGATAATTATTATACAATTTACAATATTGTCTAGTGAACTCTAAATAACCGCCAACGACCCATTGTCTGCGTTACCTACTCGCATTGTACGATTGCGCCATACTGCAAGTTGCACTTGAAGAAGAAGGACTAAGTATTCCAACAGAATATGGTGAATTTCAAATATATTTTATTCTTGGTTTAGTATTGGGTGATAATTTGGGGCTCAATAGTATACTTGAGTTCAGTAAATCGTTTTCATCAAATTATTATTGTCGGTTTTGTAAAACACATAAAAGTATTGCCCAAAAGCTTTGTGTAGAAAATATATTATGTATGCGTAACAGTATAAATTATACCGATGATGTGGCTAAGATGGATGTCAGTGAAACTGGTATTAATAAAAATTAAATTTTAAATTCAATAAAAAGTTTCCATGTGACTGAAAATTATTGTGTGGATGTAATGCACGATGTGTTTGAAGGAATTTGTCACTACGATATATGACATATCTCATATCATTAAATATTATGTTTATACTGCTCAAATATTTTCATTAGATACATTAAATAAACGTAAAACTAACTTTAACTATGGCCCTATTGAAGTTGGCAATATTTCCCCTGAAATATCAGTAAATCATTTAAATAAATGTCATTTGAAAATGTCTGCGAGGGGGATGATGTCATTTATTCATTTTTTCCCAATTATGGTTGGAGATTTAATTCCTGATGACGATGAAGTTTGGAAATTCTTCTTAACCATGTTAAAGCTCTTGGCAAAATTATGGACCTTAAAAAATTAATAAGTCAACATAACTCAATGTATATTAGACTGTTTAACGATACTTTAACACCCAAACACCACTTTTTAATTCACTACCCAACTATTATTCAATACTTTGGGCTCCTTAGGTTTTATTGGTGTTTTAAATATGAATTGAAACATAGATAATTAAAATTGTACGCTCGGACTACAACATCCAGGAAGAATATTACTTTAACTTTAGCAAAGAAATGCCAATATAAGTTTGCTCACATCCTTTTACAATGCAGCGCTCAAGAACTCATAATAAAAGAAAAGCACAAAATACATCATTTAAATTCAGATAATATATGCAAAAAAAAATAATTAAAAATAATTTCTTCGTCATCTGTTGATTTTTGTTGTTACAACCAAATAGAGTTCATGGGGACGGTTTACAAGAGAGGATATTATTTAACAAAATTTATTGAAGAAATGGATTTATTTGAGATATTGGAGTTAGTGGTTATTGATAATCCAATTTTAACAATCTATGTACTAGTTAAACAGATTAAAATAGAAAACTTTAATTCACATTTTGAATCATTTGAAGTTGATAAAGATAGAACCATTGTAAATAATAGTTTGATTTTTAAAATAGAAGAATTCAGTGGACCACCTATTAACATTACACCGACTTCATCAGGCAGATTAATGATCCGTCAAAAAGAATTTTTTGAATAATTTATATTTGTTCAAGGTTCAACCATAATTCTATGTATATAATATTATCATTATTATCATATTTGTATATATTATTTTTTTTTAAATCTTTGATAAGTATTTTAGAATTTATTAGATCACAGTATTTCAAGTAATATAAAAATGGATAGACCAGCAGAAATTAATTATTCACATTATGTTGGTGATTCAAATTGTATTACTGCTTCGAATTGTATTGATGCTTTGAACTCTGCCGGTGATTTAAATTGTGCTGATGCTTTGAATTGTGCTGATACTTTGATTAAAACTGATAATGCTGCAAGTACTATTTATCCACGCTTATAAAATAATATAACAAACAATTGACTTAAAAAAAATAAACTATAATCTAGCTTTTAACTAATCCCTGAATACAATTTTAAATTTACAGTCTTCAACAATAGTTATGCCGTTTTTAAAAGGTTAGGTACGTATATCCGGTTGAAGACTTAAAACCTTTGCACGATTTACTAAAAGAGTGGAATTTGGAATGTACTTATCAAACATTACTTGGTAATATCATAATTCACTTGTATTGCAATTCTAATCACAATTATTAAACAAGATTGCGTACATTAACATAACTTATTTTAGATGAACTAATTGATTTAAAATGTTGGCAATTATGAACATTGATCATCACACAATTGAACTTCTAAAGAATTACCCACTTGGTATTACAATATTATTTTTTAATAACTTAGAAAAGTGGCAAAAATAAAAAAAAAACATCTCCTACAACATCACTGCATCACTGCTGTATCAAATGGGAGATGAACAAAAATGTTGTTATAATATACTTACTTTATTTGTCCAAACATTTACACCACAACATTTTACCATTAGTTACAATACCGACCATCATATTAAATATTAAATTACTATAAAAATATATTATTATATTATATCAATACTAATTCAAATTTAATTTTCAGTAGGTAGGTAGGTATCAGTAAAAATAAATTTTTAAAATGTTCTATAAACTAATAAACTAAAAACAAATTACGTAATTTGTGCTAAATTTATTATGATAAGTAAAAAGCAATTGTAAAAAAAAAAATTTCAACCAAAATTTATAGTTAGAATTAATTTAAAATTTGTAGTCCGTTGGTTCCCAAATATCCGTTAACGGTTAGCGACAATACGGTTAATTATATTTTCATGTATTTATAACATATATCATGCATATTATTTTTATTATACCTTTTATTTTGATTAACTTTTTGAATTTGATATATAATATATATATATGATGAATTTATTTTTATAGTATTTATTTTTCCATGTAGTTATAATAGTTTTTTGACGTTAGACGTGAGACGTTAGACAGATAAGTGTTTTTTTTTTTTTTTTTTTAGTGTGCTAAAAAGGAATATTATAAACATAATTACAACTTTTCAAATAGATGAAACCTTCTTTATTGTAATATCATTTATTCAGAAATCATGATCTTACATAATATTATAAACAGCCAAAAAGCTTAGTACCTACCTATACAAGTTTTTGGTTTTAGAACAATTTAGTTCCTAAATTATTTTTGGTGTGGTATATGCCAAAACATGGTGTTACACAAAGGCCAGAAGACATCAGTCAGAACACATATACCTAGTATCTGTTCTTTTATTATTTTTGATACAAACTGCACACCTTCTGTTTGCTTTGTCAGTAATGGTTGTTGGTATATCTGAGGGAAAATGTCTACCTGTCAGTCGGAATGGTTGATCTTTAGAAGTTGGTATTCCTCTGCTGTTAGGGATTTTAGTTAGGCTGCTATATTTTTCCAATAGTTGTCTTATCAACTCTAGTTGAAAATTTGCTAATGACATAACTTTTCCAGTAATTGTCTTATAGGTCGAGAAAGCATTCAAAATACATAGATCTAATAGATGGAAAAATAATTTTTATACCATTTCAAGGTTTTCCTAACACATTCCACCGAACTGAGTAACATGTCAGTCTTGTCAATACTATCCATACAAGCATTATAATTGACTACACAATTTGGTTTTTTTATCATCACACCTTTTTTATCAACCTTTCCAGAGCCTGCTAGTTTATCATCGTACAATATGGATAACATAAATACTTCCCTTCTGTCTAACCATTTTAAAACCATCATATTTTTGGTATGGGAACTTTGCACACCCCCAAGAGACAGCTTATTCTTCAACGGAGGCATTCCTCGCCTGTTTTTTTTTTTTACTGTTCCAGTCAAAGTTGTTTTTTTTTTCAGTAAATATTGAGACAATATAGGAGAAGTACTTATACCAGCTATCAGTGTATAAATTATATCCCTTATTCAAATAAGATGCTATTAGTGTTTTCACTACACCTCCAAATATTCCAATATTTATATCATATGGTAGTAGTCGGATTTCAGCACCAGTTTATATTATGAAGTCAAGAATATAATCCGTCTCAACATCACAGATCACAAAGAACTTTATTCCGAAACGGTGTCGTTTTGACTTAATAAATTTTTTAAAACTTAGCCTGCCTTTCCAGAGGACTAAGCTCTCGTCTATTACTAAGTTTTGAAAGGGAACCATAGCTGCTTTGAAATTTGCTCTAACTTCATCCAATACCATGTCAAGTTTGAATAAGTGATTTTCACTTACTTGGTTCTCGTTATTGCAAAAATGAATCATTCTTAGAATCGGTAAGTACCTACCTCTAGACATAATTTTATTAAAAATTGGTGTATGAAGAAGTGGATCATTTGACCAGTTGTCCTTCATGTCAAGCTTTCTATTTCTTGACATCAATAGAGTTGTTGCTATTAACACATAAAGCAAATTTTTAATACTTCGGATTCTTTAATTTGTATTTCTCGATGTATGTGGAGATTTGCCAGACCATTTAAACGTGACTGTCCCATTGTGTTCCGGAGATAGGTTTTAATTCGCCGTAGTGTGGAAAACGACCTCTAAGCCGTACTTGTACTTACTGGTAACGTTGCAAATATTTTCAAAAGTATAAATACTGATTCAAAAATTTTAATATCACATAAATTTAAACCATCAATTGCGTTTAGCGGTAAAGTATAACCACAGTTTTTAAATTTTTCATACCACAATTCGAATTCGGCCTTAGCGACAGAAAAACTAATTTGTTGCATATCTTTTTCGTAAAAGTCAAAAAGATTTTTAAAACTTGAAATTTGTTCACTTGTTGGATTACGTCCGGTTGGTAAAAGACATTTATAACTTGTTAGGAGATTTTTATGTTTTAAAAATCGATCAGAAAGACTATTAAGAAATGAATCGACCCATGGAATAAAAATTGAACGTCTATAGTATTCTTCAATATTTTCAGATGGTGTATTACATCGCTTAGTTTGGTGTTTTGTTAGTCTAGGTATAGACATAGTCAAGTATAAATTAGAGGCAACTTCTTGTGCTTCTAAAAATAATTGTTTAAATTCATTGTCGGCATTACTTCTAAGTCGTCGGAGAATAGACACTACACTTTCTACTTGGTTAACTGCAGTTGATAGATCTATATCTGTCGTTTGAAGTATTTTACTTATTGGTAAAGTATAAGCTAATAATTTTTCTGAACAAAGTAATGAAATAATAAATGTAGATTGACGAATACCATTTAAAAGTAAAAATGCACCTGATGAAGAGTCTTTACAGTTCCACGATTGAATTTCTTCTAACGCCGCCACCACAGGTAATAAAAGTTGATTAAATACTATTATTGAATCGTGTCGTTCAACCCATCTAGTTGGACATAGTTGAACAAGTTTAGTTTTATTAATATCAGGAACTAAGAGTTGAATTTGATTTTTTAAAATAATTTGACGTTTTGGTGTATTAAAAAACGTGTATACTTTTTCTACAACACCAAAACTATTCCTAATAGGTACTACATCAACAGCATTAGACAAAGCCAAATTTAAGCTGTGTGAAACACAATGTACATAGAGTGCAGTTGGATATTTTTCTATTATACGCGCTTGGATACCTTTAAATTTGCCACTCATCGCTGCAGCCCCATCGTAGCCTTGTCCGCGTAAATAATTTATATTAATACCACATGAATTCAATGTTGCTAAAAGTACATCTGCTAAATGTTGACCCGAAGTTGATTCTACTGGTACAAATTTTAAAAAATGTTCAACTATTTTAAAATTGTTTACATCGGTTGATTCAATATATCTTATACACAATGCGAATTGTTCAATAGAGGAAATATCAGACGTTTCGTCAGCGAGTATAGTAAAACATTTAGCGTTGTTAATTTTAGTTACAAGTTTTGTTAAAATTACTTCATCGCAAGCATCTATTATTTGGTTTTGAATATTCCAACTAATATACGTTGAATTTTTTCCGCAAGTCATTAAATGCTGTTTTAAATTTGTGTCTCCTGAATCAATTCGTGCCCTAAGTAACGCTCGAAAATTACCTTCGTTGCATTCGGGCTCTTGATCTATATTAAACGTTCCGTAATCTCGATGTGCCCTAAGTGGTAGACATTGTCGTCCACACAAAATAATTGTTTTTATTATCGGTTTAAGTTTTTCTTGATTCTCTAAAGTCTATTGGTGATGAAATTTGTCAATTTGTCTATCAACCGATAATATTTTTGACATCCATAAAATGGTCAGCTTTTAAATTAGCTTCTTTATGATAATTTAAACTTCCGTGTTTTTCGAATTTTTCCAAGCCTTTTTTCCAATTATTGTACCCCTTTTTAACAAATGTATGAAGTGATTGGTTTGAACTATAACCAGCCTCAGAAGGTGAAAATAATACGCAAAATTTACTAAAAGCACTATCTTCAATTTTTGAATATGTTAACCATTTGGATTTAGTTAACCATAGTATATTAAATTTTCTTTTTTGATTGCCAATTTGTTGATTAGGAAAATTATAGTTATTATCTGGGACCCACACATTTTGTAAGACTTGAATTTTTTGTTTATCGTCGACTTTTTTATTTACAAATAATGATAGGTATATCGAAAGAAGACAAATTTTCATAATTACCAACAATATCAGATGTTGACTATGACGGTGAAGCAAAAAGTTTTTGAGGACTGTGCGGTTCATTGATAGTTGAAATTTTTGGTTTGATACTAACATACTTAAGAAGAGTACTACTAGTACCAACTTCAGGTTTCTTTCGTTTTTGACTCATTTTAACTCAGCTTTTTTTTTACTCATACGCACATTCGACACAGGCATACAGCTATCACAAAGAACAAATCGAACAGACTCTGGAATCTAGAGCCACGGGACTCTAAGACACTATCTCCTTCGCGGATCATGAATGATGAATATAAATATAAACGTTGAATTTTTATTACTGGCCAAAAGTGAATACTGCTGATACTGGAGTCTGGATATCTGATACCCAACAGCTACAACACTAGTACCACACTCATAATTATAATTACCTTTTTACAGTTTTTAGATACGTAATA
>NC_042495.1:44949696-44956870 GCF_005508785.2 Acyrthosiphon pisum | reverse complement strand
AATAAGTAGGTATATTAAAATTACCTGTAAGTGTAATAACTCAAAAAAGAGAGGAAATGAATGTTGTATAAGATAATAACATAAATATAAATAAAACGCCTGTCAATAGATATATTAGAATTACTGATTTAAGCTATTACCTTCCTCCTGATCGTCGGAGGGCTCTCGAGGTCGTGATTCGAGAATATGATCAAATACACCGTACAGTAAGGTTGAACGCAAATGATTTTACTGCGTGATAGCAGCGATCAACACAAATTATTGTACCAAAAGTCTTACCTGACTCGCAGCCGTCCCTGGGCTATGCTGTATCAGTTGTAGGTGACACGAAATAATATTTAAAATTAAACAACTCAAAATAACGAACACGCACTGATTATTGCTCAACACAAGGAGTCCAGTTGCCGCTCGTAGAATTCGGTGTAGAAAAGTTGTGGTTTGGATGCTGTTTTCCGTCTGGTGCTCATGCACTCGAGAGGGGTTGTTGACGAGATGACTGGTGCTCGTGCACTCCGTGGCTGGTGCTCATGCACTACTGAGAGGTACGATATACGGCTATGCTGACCAGAGAGTGTTAGGCGGCTTTTTCAAAGGGTTATCGCGAGCCTCAAAACTAGGTCATCCTTCGGCTGTAGATACACCCTTTACCCTTCCTTTTGTATAAGAAAGTAACACTCTTTGCTCTTACCATTATAAATGTGCTACGCTTGCTTAAACCGTACTCGTCTCTTTTTGTTATTGATAATTTATTGTTTTATGACATGTGACCGATTTCTACGTGCGACAGTCTGGCCGTTATTTATTATTTGAAAGCATTTTTTGTACAATGATCTGTGAGCATATCATTACATAAGAATGACAAATTTAGGAAAAAAATTCGATGGAAAACAAGACCAACTTTATATCTATAATTTATAAATATTACATGTATTAAATTTGTTAATAATTATGTTTATTATTCTATAAACTAGGTATATGGTATGATGTTATACCAAAGATTTTTTTTTTTTTTGAAACCCATATGTTATAATTAGGGCTCAGTTGAATTTTTTTAACATACTGTATGGCGTATGCCAAATATAACTACAAAATGTATTTTATGTAGGTAACTATGAAAGTGTGATTAAAAATATCAATTCTCTTAGACCATATTTCAACATTTTACAGTTTTTAGATAATATTTACAATTTTAAGGTTGCCGAGGTTTGCATATACGTCATGAAAAACAATGTACCTAGAATGCCTATACAGAGCGCCGTGTTATCGTTTACATCAAGCAAAATACAAAATATTTAATATTCACTCAATATTACTACAGTAGTACAGACATGACTGTAACCTTCCTTTAGTTATTGTAAAATAAATATATTAATATAAGTTGTATGTGTAACTTAATATAGATGTCCACTAATTTAAACCTACCTACGTAATTATAATTTACAATATATTTGTAATAATATTAATATTTGTTTGGGTGCTTCGTGCTAGTCGTAATAGTTAACATTTTTCAAATATAATTTTGGAATTAGAATAATTTGATCAGCAATATTTTGGACTTAGAAAATGAACGAGTGAAAAAAATTAATAGATTTGCATAGTATAAAATTATTATTGTTGTGGTAAAGTGGTAAAAAAAACACTAATGCGCGAATGCTACTAATATGCGAAAGCCACTAAGGATGGGTTAACCTAACCTCGCTTTAGTGATTTTCGCTACTTAGTGGTTTTCACGCGTTTGTAGCTTTCGCGCTTTAGTGGATAATGCTAGGTTTACACATGCATGTTTACCCATGCAAGTTGAGGCACCAGTGACGTGTTAACATGTTCTGGCGTGCAAATGAAAATAAAAGTTGGAACATTCCAACATTACTCGCCAGTTGTAGATGATTGCGCCACAACAAACATGCACATTGCACGTGTATATCGACCTTTAGGTGCCTTAGTAGCATTCTAGATGTTTACGGACATTGTCAGTTTTCAATTTTTTTAGTTTTTTTTTTTCTATAAATATCAATAAAGTTTTATCTGTTTGACCAAAAAGTATAAAAATTTATTACAAGGCTCCTGATATGTTTTTGCAATAGCAGTTGAAAAATATTAAAAATACATTGGCATAATTTTTTTTTATAAGCATTTAGTAATTGAACTTTGACAAAATTGATCAAATTTAAAATTGAATAATTATTTTGTAGTTAAAAATGTATAAAATGTTCGACTTTTATATCTAAGGTCTAAAAATTTAAAACAAGATTCCACGTAAGTAGTTAATTCTGTTACCAAAAAATCTAAAAATACATAAACACAGTTTATTTTTATACTCATTCTATAAGTTAAAATTTGGACGAAATTACATATTAAAAAACCTAGAATAACTATTTTAGTTATTTTGTTGTGATTGTATAATATTATTCGTGGGTACTTGAAACTTTTAAAGTATACTATTATATATTTATGATAGTATCACGGTTTGTTGTTGATGTATAACGCGTTATAAGTACCTAATGGATATTGTGATATGATTAATTTGGAATTTATTATAGGTAAATTTTTTTTTAATACCATAGATAAGTATATAATATGTCTTATACCTAGACTGACATACCGTCTCCGCTCAGAGTCGTTTTTCTTATACAATGATATTATATCAATTGAATTCAAATTTAATACCATCCATTATACAGTGACCCACTTGTAATTTACTGTACAGCAGAGCGATATCCACTTACCCACCTTTTTTTAATTTGTTTTTAGTCGCGATAGGTACGCATAAGACGTAGTGGCGTAGTGCTAAATCCTTACCACTGTAAAGTTTTAACTTTAATAAGACGCGTTTTACCTGTAGGTAGGTAAATATAGACATATTATATAGGTAGTGTATTATATTATGTACAGGTACCAATTTTTCAAAATAATAATTACAACTAATATTTTCAAACAATTTTTAACATTTATTTAAAAAAATATATATTTACAAATTATTATACATTAGTTCAAAACAGTATACAACTAGGTATTTGGTATTTTTATACAATAATAAAATAATAACTAAGCATACACACAATATTTATTTTAATTTGAATATGACCTATTAATACGTCATGATTCATAATAATATTATATTATATTAATATATAAGTAATAACATAATATTAACACAGTATATAATAGTATAGTACCATTGGGAAACCATGTTTTTGGTGGATATATTTTGTTAAATAAAACATTTTAAATGCCAAAACCATGAGATGTAAGTAATCGAGCTCACAAACTTTGGTAGTTGGGGCACTTCTTTTGTGTACCTATATGTGTATAATATAGTCAATAGAAAAAAAATTCCAATACTTTGTACTTCGAAATAATAATAATAATAATAATAATTTCTTCATTATTTATTATCTTGTATCATACCGACTAACTTAGCGCAATCATTGGTTCGTATAATTCCTTTTCACCCATGTGCATTTTTCTTTTAGCTTTAATTGTTTTATCATTTTCATTCTCTAAATGTTTGTTTAACTTCCTCTTCTTTTTCGACTTGACCTTTTCTTCACTCGATGGTAAATCCTCCATCGGAGCATATACCATATGGTATTGTGAGAATGATGACTTGGTGGGAACTGTGATATCAGCAAAGTCTCGGAACCCTGCAAAGAAGTCATCTGGGTCACGGAATGCTGATGGTCTAGGATTTCCGGAAAACCTAAAAACAGTTATTAACAAACACAATTACAAAATTGACGAAATTGTTTCAGTTATCGATTGGTCGTTGGCCTGTACGGTCGTTTTTGCGTTTTCGTCGTTCTCTTATCTATGTTTGTACGCATTGTATTAAGTTAACGTGAAAAGGTCTGTAATAATAGTATATCTATATCGAAATTTCGTATTACAATGCTATGTTTAGTGTGTAATGATGAAATCTACGACGGTGATAAAATTAAATGTAAAAACTGTAAAGACTATTTACACTTCTCATGTGCTAGTTTTAGAGAAGCGGCATTTAGGAAATTAACACTTGTAGCCAAACTAAAATTTTCATGCTCAAAATGTAAAGTTAATGTGGGTCTTACTAGCAATACTAAATCCAAAAATGAAGACAATTTTGTTGGATCAAACGAGACTCTGTCGGATTTGACTTATTCTGTTAAATTTATGAGTGCTAAATTTGATGATTTTGGTAAACAGCTGAAAGAAGTGCTATATAATATTAAAGAACTGAAAGAAGAAAATAATTTGTTAAAGGAAAATAATATTAAGTTGAATTCTGATATCTACAAACTATCCAAGCGACTAAATCTACTTGAACAGAAATCAATCATAAATCATTTTGAGATAATTGGTGTACCAGATTTGAAAAATGAAAACTGCGAAAAATTAGTGGAAGATATTGCAGCTGTAATGGATCAACCAGTGTCACTGTGTCAGTAATCAAGGCTTTCAGTATAATATCAAAAATATCTAATAAACCGATGAAGATCATAGCTGAACTTTCATCAACGCATCAGAAAAAAACCCTTATGGAGTCCGCAAAAAAAGAAAAACGTTAAGGCATGTAGTATAAATGAAAGCTGGGGAAATGGAGGAATTTTTGTTAATAACTATCTTACACAATATAATAGTAATCTATTTTTTAAATCTAGAATGTTTGCTAAAGAAAATAAGTAATAACTTTAAGTTTGTCTGGTATAATGACTGTAAAATTTTTATAAAAAAATGTGAAACCTCGAAAGCCACTATTATATATGACGAGACTGACTTGTCAACAATTAAAATATAATACTTCAAAACAATAATAATAATAATAATTAAAATTAATAATAATATATAGATCTTAAATCATACTATATTAATACTATTTTCTTAATTTCTTTTTAGTTATGCTAATGTTTAATTATAATTTATTAAATCGATTTCTAGATTATAAAACGTAATATTTTAATTCTATATCTGAATTCATATGTAAATTCAATCTACTTCATAATATAACTCTAAATGTACTAAACTGCAATATTAGAAGTGTAAGGCATAATTTTGATGAATTTTTGTTATTTTTGGAAAATGATATACATAGTAAAAACTTAGATTTAATTATTTTAACTGAAACCTGGCATGATGTTAATTATTGTAATTTTTCTATACATGGGTATAATCTGTACTTTTCTAAACTTAAAAGAAACCAGAATGATGGTGTTATAATCTTTGTTAAAACTCATTTATGTGCTGATATTTTTGAATACGAATACATAGAGGCTAATATTAAGAAAGTCACGTTTAATATATGTAATGTATTTTTTAGGGTTTATTGTATATATAGATCACCCTCTGGTGATAAGAACAAATTTTTGACCATTATAAATAGTATACTGTCTAAAGATGAGTGTATAAGTGGACATGTTGTAATAATTGGAGATATCAATCTAAATATAATTGGTTCTGATTGTGATGAAAATGAATACCTTGATACTATATCTAAAAAATGTAATAGGTCACTAATTAATGTTTATACTAGAACCCCAATTGGCCAAAGACATTCATGCTTAGATCATATATTTATTCAATCAGGAAATGCATTGAACTCCAAAATTGAAGCAGGTGTCATTCAGAAAAATATTACTGATCACTTCTCCACGGTTTTGGCAATAGAATTTAGTAAAGAAAAGAGTGTCTTAAATCGCAATGTTAAGACAATCAATTATAATGATCTGGAAAAGTTATTTAAAAATGAATCTTGGGCGGATATTTTTAATTGCAATGATGTAAATAGTTGTATGGATATTTTCCTAGACAAAATTAATACTTTTGTCAAAATGTCAACAACAACAAAAGTTTTCAAGTCTAAAAATAAAAGGATTAGAGAATGGATGACAGCTGGCCTTCTTTGCTCGGTGCACTTTAAACAAAAATTATCTTTAAAAGTTAGAAAATACCTAAATAATGTTAGACTTGCTATATATTATAATTTATAATAAATACAAAAATAAATTAATATCTATTATTCAAGCTGCAAAGTTAAATTATTATAAAAACAAATTTCAGAAGTTTTCGTTTAGTCCAAAACTCACTTGGAAGGTAATTAATGAGATATTAGATAAGAATAATAATAAGAATGATGATGTTAAAGTTATTAAATTAGATGATAACACTCTTGATGTCAAAAATGAGCCTCTAAATATTGCAAATATCTTTAACAATTTCTTTATAAATATTGGCAACAGTCTAGCTTGTAATATCCAGGAATCAACATTTAAGTTTGAGGAGAACATTACTCCTATATCATTTAACAGTACATTTAATGAAAACATTAAAGAATCTGATGTTCGAGTAATGATAAATAAACTTAAAGATGATACTGATGTGGATTTTGATGGTATCTCGGTAAAGATTTTAAAAGTCGTAATAGACAGTATTATAAGCCCTCTGACATATATATATAACTTAAGTATTAAAAATGGTATTTTTCTCGAGAAACTTAAATTAGCTATAATTAAACCAATATATAAAAATGGGGATAAGACATGTATAAACAATTATAAACCAATTTCCATGCTTAGCAATTTTTCGAAAATACTAGAGAAAATCGTTAAAAACAGGCTCATAACATTTTTAGAAAAATATGAACTGCTTTCGAAACAGCAGTTTGGTTTTAGACCAGGTTTGGGAACGGAGAATGCCTTATATAGTGCAACACACTTTATAAAAAATGCTCCAGACAACAGTAAGAAAGTAGTCGCGATTTTTCTTGATTTGTCTAAAGCCTTTGATACTGTTAATCATAAAAATTAATAAATATTTTACCTAATTTTGGTATCACTGTAACAAGCTCAAGTTGGTTCACAAGCTACTTGGAAAACAGAAAGAAAACTGTTAGCATTAATGGTATTACAGGTGATGATCTATTTATAAACTGCGGTGTTCCTCAAGGAAGTGTGTTAGGTCCACTCTTATTTATATTGTACATAAATCATATGTGTAATTTGGACATTGACGGAAGAATAGTCACATATGCAGATGACACCTGCTTACTCTATTGTGGAGACTCTTGGGGTGATGTTAGAACCAAAGCAATTCGAGAATCCAAAATTGTTGTGGAATTTCTAAAACTTAGGAGTCTATCTATCAATTTCAAAAAAACTGTGTTTATGAACTTTTCGATAAATTATGTTAAAGATAATTTTGA
>NC_042495.1:44930170-44949425 GCF_005508785.2 Acyrthosiphon pisum | reverse complement strand
ACTGTGTTTATGAACTTTTCGATAAATTATGTTAAAGATAATTTTGATGAACTTACGTTACATTTCTGTGATAATGGCACATTGTGTAATGGCACAGTTTGTCAAAAATTATTTAGAGTATCTAGTACTCGATATCTAGGCTTAACGTTTGACAATCACCTGAGATGGAATCTTCATGTGAATAACATAGTCATGCGTCTACGAAGTTTAAATTACAGTTTTTATAAGCTACGTAAAATTGTTTCTGTTCGTGTCATGCGAACTGTATACTTAGCTCTATATCAAGCAATATTTCAATATGGTCTGTTAATCTGGGGAGGACTCTCGGAAAACGCTCTAAAACCTTTATTGCTTCATCAACGACAGATAGTGCGTGTATGTCTACAAAAAACAAACTATGTTGGATCAACTGATCTTCATTTTAAGGATTTCAATGTATTACCAGTTGACTTTGTTTTCAAAAAAATAGCTATTTTATGGGTGGTTAAACATTTAGATCAATGGGTAGAGAAAAATGAAATTAGTAACAAAAGAGCTTTTCGATCTTTCGTCTTTCGATGCTAAAACATCACTTTTTAAAAAATCAGTTGGTCAAAAATTTGTTGCTTATCTTGGTCCTATATATTACATTTCTATGCCTTTCTCTATAAAGAAGAATGTTAATATTAATTACAATTATAACAAAGCTAAAAAATTAATTAATGATTGGCTACATGTATCATTAACTGTAACGTAGGTTAACCTTATTATAAAATAATACTTGAACAATCATATTTTTTTTAAGATTTGCGATTTTGTATGGGTAATGAAGTTCATGGGATCTGCTATAAAAATATATAAGATTAATACCGCTAGAAACATTTCAACAGGTTTTTAATGACCGTTTTTATATTTACTTGCCGATCACATTAAATGAAAAAATTTCAATAAAAAATTATGCATATCATCGTTCAAAGGCAAAATAAACAACCAGTCATGGGCGAAGCAGTGATGGGTCGGCTAGTATAATATATAAAAATGAATGTATGTGTGTGTGTGTGTGTGTGTGTGTGTGTGTGTGTGTGTGTGTGTGTGTGTGTGTGTGTATCTCCATATTACCATGGCAACCAATTATATTTATTTTGAAATTTCCGATAGAATGATTTGTATATAAATAGTTGCCATGGTGATATGTAAAACATTTTATTCATTTAGCATTGGCAGTTTTAATGGGCAACGAAGTGAACGGGATCAGATATTTTTATATGAATAGATAGATTAGACCTCTGTGCAGAAGATAAGCTAATTTAAAAAGGGAGAGGACCAACCCCGGGAGGTGCTCAAACAGGAATTTTGAGATTTCCGACGGACATTTTTGTTTTTAAATGGTTGCCCTGGGTTTTGAAGCTATTATAATAATAATTATTGGTTGCCGGGAAACGATGTACACGGGATCAGCTAGTTTATAATATAATTCTTAGATGAAACATCGGATTCGGTAAATTGGAGATATGACAATGATACGATACCTGAAATGTTGCCGAGAAATATGCGTGTATCTTATCATGATAAGAGTGACGAAGAAATTGGAAAAGCTGTATTTAATGCGTATTCAAATCAAATTAGAGTTGTCTCTGAATACAGTTGTCATGTTTATGATCCCCCATTTCCGTTTGGATATTTAAAAAATAAATGTTCCATACCGAATACACACACATATCAATCAGAAACTGACTTAGTATTCAACAATATCGTAATCAGAGGATTAAGATTTAAGGGATTGTAACCATAACCTTATTGTCGTTAAATGGGCACCTGATCAGGTAGGTGCGTGTTCAAGTGTGCATCATTAATTAGTATTAATTAATTTTTACTTATTTTCCACTCTATAGTTTACTATGGTATGTCTATATAAGACATAAGTACATATTAATTGTTATTTGTTGGAATCAACACACATTTTAATTATAAACAATAATCATATATTAATCACGCTTACATAGCTATTATTATTCAAATACCACATACTTTGAGCAAGGAAATTATCACAATATATTAGGGGGAATTAGATACCAGGCGAATACTCCTCTTTCGGAAAACACCATGAAATATCCATCTTTGGTGCCAAAATCAAGCATTTTATATGAAAGTGTTGAAGCTTTATTTTCAGGAAACATTCCAGTTGTGACAAATGTCGACAATTTGTATAACCTAAAGTAAGTTAGATTACTAGTATTTATTTATAATAAAACCGATAAAATTATTTTTTGTAACTCATAATGTTTCAATACAAGTTTAGTTGTACGATTACTGAAATATAATTAGTTAGGTATTATTAGTTAATACTGCGTTTAATAATATAATAACATACCCATTTATTTGGATAATTAATCCGTATTTAGCAATTACTAAAAACTGATATGGGTTGTATATCATTGCCTATATACGTAAATATAATAATTGTTTATTTATCAAAAAAATTATTATTATGGTTTAATAAATTATAATTATTAAATAAAAATTTTAATAATACAAATTAATGCAAGTTATAAGTTTTAAGTATTAACACGTAGTAATACCCTTTTAAAGTTAATTTTCTAAACCTTCCTTTTTTTAACAGATACTTCATGGAAGAGGTCGCATCCCAACACATCGCTGATAGTGTATCTAAGTCAATGCAACCCAACATTTCTATCGCAGTCAGACAAGCAATTACACCTTACATCATGTTCAAGAACGTGTCGGACCCACACTTCAATGGATTTACCGCCAGTACGTCTTCGGGAATATAACTCATAGTCGATGATGTCTTTACTAATGGTTTGAACCAAACCAATCAAAGAGTAAAAAATATGGTCACCGATATGACTAACAAAAAATTGACCTCCACAACCGAGTTCGTCATACATAATTTGAGCGGCACTTTCCGAATGCAGTTCACCAAAGACAGCAAACAGTACACGGATTACGTTATGTTCGAGATCGAAAACATCAACATAGTGCCAACTAGCAATATGTTCAACCATGACGAATGCATCGCAAATACCATTATTAAAAACACCACAGTCATGGTTGACCCTGCAGAGTTCAATTTGTCTAAAGATGAAGAGATCGAAGTAAACCGTGTTTTAGTGGACGAATTTAATAAGACACTTAAGAACAAATTTAACATCACTGTTTGCGTAGCTTTGGGAGACATGCTTAACTCCAAAGCTGGGAACTATTAATTAGAAGTGTATGTCACAAACATTTCGAAATGCAGATAACTAATCCGTTTATTTAGAATTTGAGCAATTTATATATAGGCATATCTGATAGTTGGTACATTGGGGAAGTGTTTTGGTCGCTGAAACTCCTACTTGGTTACTTTTTAATTTATTATAGTTAATTTAAAAAAAAGGTCTAACATCTATTACCTATGTATTTAACACTATTTATGTTTCTGACGGTTATTAAGTTATCACCTTTTTTTTAGCAACGTGAGCGTTTAATTTATATTTATATGAATATGGCTGACCAGACTTAAGGCCAGTTGTACCATATCCGAATTAAGTTAACCGTAGTTTAATTGGCTGAATTTGTCCGGTTATAAAATCTGTTATCAGCTGATTAAGCGTAATCGAAGTGTAACCGTAGACGGTACAACTGTACCTATGTGGAGGTCGCTAGACTCATATTATATACTTCGATAAAGGCCTATTTTTAATCTATATTATTTTTCTAAAATCAGTGGTTCAGCTATGTACAAAATGCTTTTTCGTATCGTTTTTTATTGTGCGAGATTATGAAATTAAAACCATATATTATATGTTCAAAAATTGGAACTTTTTTATTTATCACAACAGAAATAAAAATTGTCATTATTTTTTAAGTTACGATGGAAATATGTATTTAATTTGTAGGTACACTATATTTTAATAAACAGTAGAATAATTTTGTCAAAAAATAATATCTATAGTTTTTTTTAATAGCCTTATTCTATAAATAATTCAAACTAAATGTATTGAAAACTGATCGACTTTATTTATGTGCTTAAAATATCGTGTTCAGTGGTATACATTAGACAATTGTATTTTTATTTTATCATGCTTTTGTGTGAGCTCTTTATACCTAAATCTTAATAGCTAAATCTGGCTTTGTTTTTACGATATAGTATTTTTTCGTATATAGATGTATATTTTCTGTCTAGGTCATACGAGTCATACCTTTTTTTATTCCTAGCCCACCATTATAACACTATATGACATAAGTATAGTATTATAAATACATAATGACTAATGTACAGTAATGCCTTTATAAGAACATTTAAAATAGCTTTGAAATTAATATCAAAGAACATAATTAAATTGTATGTTGCTATTTCTATTAAGAATAGTATTATTCCCATTTTTCAATAGTAAGTATAGTAGGTAAAGCAATCATATAAATAGTTGGTAGTATTTTTTCAGTGTTTTGATGTATTATGATTTTTATATGTAAGTACCTAATAGCTAATGTAGGTATTCAAAAGAAATTAATCAATAGTTGAATAATGAATATATTTCATTCTCCATATATATAGATATTAGATTATTAGATATATTATGTTCTCCATTACAAGTTATAACTTAATAAATAATAATTAAATCAGAGAACTAAAGACTTACTTTTATGATATTGAATAAGCTTAAAACAAAGTGTGGAAAATGTTAGTGGTGCTATAGACATTTTCACCCTATTTTCGCCTATGTTTATGTAGCAAATATTAATTAATAATAATTGGTATTATTCATAAATTCATAATGATTACGTAGCAAACCGTTATTTTTAACTAAATAATCAAGGTTATTTATCGACAAATATTTACGCATAATTTTATTCTAGAATCTGTACCTACTATAGTTCTATAGTACATATATGTACAATATAATATAGTATATAGTATATACTATATACTCTGTACACAAGTTTACTTTTATCCTAACTAACGTGGCAGTCTAAACCAACTTCTAAAACACATCACCCATTGCATTATCCTTTCTAACTATAGCAACTATAACTAGGTACCTAAAGGTTACTATAGTAACTTAATATGTATTTTAGTAGACTTTTATAGTAATGATAATATATATTATATTGATTTAAAACTATAAATTATTAAAATTGTGAACGTTGATGAATGATGAGAGATGAGGCGTATCTATGAGTGGCTGCTTGTAGGTACGTGCTATGATGCACTCCTAATAAAAATAGAATCTAAGTAGAAACCATAGTATTCTAATATACCTACTATGATGTCGAAGACCTGGAAATGTTTCAATAAATGTCGATGACAGGCAGAAAAAAACACATCATATCAAATACAATACATTCATTGGCTCCACTCGGAATCTAAAAATGTTAACTATAGAATTATATCAAGTTATGTTTTTTTTCTCTTTTATTCTTTTGAAAATTGCATACAGCTCAATTAATATAAATAAGTTTAATAACACAATTAATGAATAAATAATTAATAAATAAAACAATTCGTAATTGATGGTCTCTGATTAAATCTACAAATCTACTATCTACTATAATCCATATTATACTTTTGTGTTTTGTTAGTTGAAAACAAATTATGCTTGTTCAGTTATCATATTTTAATATTTGTTAAATAAAAAAGTTAATTATGCATATACTTTTACCATGGTTATTAAAATAAAATAAATATGACCTTTATTGTTTTATAAAAAATTTGTTTAATAAAAAATGATGTGTGCGGTAACTGGTTATAATATATTATAATGTAATTAATATACATACCTAGGTATTTAATATATATTATATATAAGTTAAAAACACTCATAAACTCATTATAATCATACGTTATTGTTAAACCTTCTATAAATTATATTTTAAGGGTAGGTACGTAACCATAACTGCGGTGTGCAGTTGAGGTATATGTATAATAATAGCATAACAACAGCAGGAGACCAACTCTGGTGGTGTAGGTATATAGATAGTATAGGTACCTACGAGCCGGTTACTCGATCAGTCGCAGTAAAAAACGAACCGCCAACGTGCTCGCTATATAGGTACCTAGTGTAATTTCGCTATACATAACAGCCACAGAGCATGTGATGTTTTCATACACGTAACGGTTATTATTAAAACAAAATTTATTTACAATGTTCAAAATGGTTTGTTCGAATCTATTTTCATTTATTGTGTGTTCTATTTTAATAAGTTCATCGCTGTCGGCCACTAGGATAATAAAAGGTAACATTTTATCCAAAGTATAAATTATTATATGTCTGTTGATATTATAGTTTTTGGGTATGGAACACGGACACTTTTTGATAGAATTAAAAATTAGGTGGACGTTAAAAAAATGTAGGTATGTATACCTATACTTAAAAAGATTTTTAATATTTGAATTTGTAATATTAAAATTGTAGATTTTTATACTTTATTGGAATTCAATGGAAAGCTACATTTTTAAATCAAATTAATAACGCACATTATGAAACAGAAAGTTTAGAAAAGATTTTTTTACAATATATTTTTAGGTCTAACCATGATATGATAACATATTGATAATTATTATTTTATTTAAAAATCAATAGATGTGATTTATAAAAGCGTAAATATATTTATAGCTATGTATTATTGTAATGTGTAGGTAATAATATGTACTTTGCTCAATATTACAATTAATTTTATTAAATTAATACATATATATCAAGAAGATATATACTTAGTAAGTAGATACTTGTTGAAATGAACAAATATAGTCTAAACTTACATTTAGTTACATTTAATACCTAGCGAAAAAAACAAAATTCAACCTATAAAAAATATTGATGATTACGATAAAAGAATAAGTTATGTTTAAAATTGTAACATGTATTGTAGTCAGTTATAACTTAAAAGTTTATAAGTTTATTACTTAATAGTAAAAAATTGGTGTCGTATAATCATGATCGATATTTTAGGTTTTTATTTAATCATAGGTACAGTTTAATACAATCATTGAATCATAATATGTATAATTAATACAATTATTGAATTATTACACGTGAATAAATTACAATAATTAGTTTAGATTTTAAAATTCAATAATTGAATGTTTTTGTTTTAAACGCATATGAAAATATTCAAATTAGAAAAAATATTAATCTATTATATCATACAAAATAGTTTATCGCAAAGTCAACAATAATATTTAGTTTTGAAGTTATTTAAATTTGAATAGGTATTACGTTTAATAAATTAAAAACAAATAAAACGTATCACTGTAGGTATCAGGACATCAGGTGTTTAAATCTGCTGGACAATGTCTGAAGCGATTATTCATGTAAAGAGTATTCGAATAATGCAAATTTTTTATTGCATATATAATAATATTTATATTTCATTTTATAGGTATTATATCATGAATAAAATTACATTTATAGTTTTATCATTCATACTGCTATTACGTGTTTAAAAGTGTTTATATAGATGCTTGTTTATACTAAGACTGGTTAATATTGGTATTCACTCAAGACTGCAGGAAATGTTTGAACGAGTTGACTTTTTCTTTTTAAACTTTCTATTTAGCACTTTTATTGATACATGCAGAGATCGATGTACAAGCGACAATGTTATCGATCAAGTTTTAATCATTGTCAAGAATGAAAAAAAAATGTATTCTAATGATTGACATTGTGGGATGTAATCACCAACTGCATAACTATAATACAAAATTTTACTTTTAAGGAATGACCGAATAATCGTATATAATTGAACTTGGCAACGATCCATTGTTATTACATGTGTCTGAACGATTTAGGGATGTGGTGCGATTTCCGGTAGGTACTATGGGTGCATTACGCAAGCAACCAGTTAGCTGCAGTTGACGGTGAAAGTTGGGCACATCTGCTTTGACCTGTACTCATGTAACTTGTCGAACTGTTTGTTTCTAAGTGAAAAATAAATGTAATAATATATACCAAAACGTGTTGGAAGAGAAAGTTTGAGAATTTTGAGATAGTGTACTACTGCAGGGTATACATTTATAAATTCGATATTCGGTATAGTGAAAGTACGTTAATCAAGGTTACGAATTCTTCCGTTCAAGACGTCTCCACGGTCAAAGGTCTGTCGGGTAGAATCATGAAAAGACGGCACGTTTGCAATATTTTACTGTTAGGTTAAAGGCGAAAAGAAATTAGAAAATCCAATAATAACAAATCCGTTGTCGTTTAGAACACAATATCACTATTGGAACGACACACGTATTATAATATTGCTTATACGTTGGTATATTTTATATAGGTACCTGCCAATTATTATAACTATTTGGAATAAAAAGAAAAGTCAATGGCACATCTGAACAAGTTTAATACAATTACATAATTTGCGAAATCTTGAAAAAAAGCTATCTATCATTGTATTATTACAATCGCAACGTTAAATAACAAATCTTGATGAAAAAATATCTACACCAATAATTGTTAAGCTATAAATATAATATATAGGATATAATTATATCTAATTTTTGTTTGCTGTATGTAATACAAACTACAGTAAGTAATAATTTGTTTTAACAAAAATTCACTTAATTTTGTTTGAGAGTATTGTTTTGTCCATAGCATAATATAGGTAGGTACCCATTTGTTTTCTTTAAAGCAGTCTTACAAATACACTTACCTTGTGCTATTTATATTATTTTTAAATATCACAAGACATCTTCATTCTTCTGAAGATATTACGATGTCCTTCGTCGACTACCTACTCTTTATATAAAGATTTATTTTTAAATTTTAAAATTCCCATGGATAGAAAAATAATTATAATCATAATATGCCATAAGTAAACCTAGCTTCCATGAATCAATTTGATATACATGAAGTAGATTCTTTCCAGTAATCTTTAGCTATTGAAAGTATAACGATATTATTATTTGGAAAAAAATATCCGTTTTTAATCTAAATATAGTTATATAATATTAAAAACTGTTTGTTTTTTAAATAGTTCCAGAAATTCCATATACATAATACAACATAATAGTATAATATACAATATGTGCCTATATAAATTTAAAATTAAAGAATATGGTCATAATATCTACTATATAACGTAGTTGTGTACCCAACAAAACCGTTTGTATATTTATATTATGGTTAGGTATACAATTTTTATCATGATTAAATTTCTATAGTTAATCAAACGACATTGAATATTGATTAGGAATAATATTTTGAAATTTCACTGATATTATTTTATTCAAATATGAACTATTTAATTATTTATAATTGTAGGTTTGTTTTCACCGATTAAAAAAACCAGTTAGTTTGTCTTCCATCTAATTAATTAGATTACTCTATAAACAGATGCTTTGTTAGCATACAGCCTGTGTAACTTCTTCGCGCCGTTTTGTTATTATGCAATTTAATCTAAAAGATTTTTTTGTTTGATTTGCAATAGTTGCTAAATAGTGGTGGTCGGTGTATAGTGGTTATGTATGTATAGGCGTATTGAATACGACTATATACTCAACGGAGCAAAATGTCATGGATATTAAACATTGGCCGACACAATTTCATTCGACAACCTAGGTTATTGGGCCAATTGTCACACTTTGTTAGCACTTACATTCTTTTTTTTTTAACAAGTCTTAGTAACCATCGTTTTTGTAGACAATTATGTAATCGATGTATAATAATACGACTGCTCTGTCAATTTATGTAAATATTACAAAAAGCAACACAATTAAACCATTTTACTACAATATTATATTATAATATGTGATTCAAGTCATAATCACAACATCGCGTAGGTAGGTACCTATCATAGTTACAGACACTTTTACAATAAGAACAATGACAGTATAATATAATATTATAACATTGCCGTATATTGTATTGTAGGTACCATCATGATCAGTCGTGTAGACAAAGGCAGACGGGCAGGGTCACCGGGTAACCGTGAGAATATAATTTCTTGTTAGGCCTCGGTTGGAACTTTGAAAACAATATTTCGTGTTGCATTGAAGATTATAATATTATGGGTATTGAGATAAGTGGCTATACAAATTTAAATTTTCTGGAATGTTGTCTTTGTTCGGTTTTTAATAGCGAAATTACCGTCAGAAAACTATGTATTGTCATATATACGTGTTTTAAACTTCAATGTTATTTTTTCCCATGAATATGGATATCACGATGCTTACTATATTATTATATAGGTGTATATTTATATATATAATAATAGTTTGGAGACTATAATATTTGAGTGGTGACTATACGCATAGCATATTGTAATTTTTGAGTGAAATTAATAATTTTGACAGAAAAAAAAAGCAGCACATTATAATATTATGTTTTTGAATATTATTACCATACCAATATTGTTTAAATTAATAAATAGTAGTTACAAGTGTACACGAGTATTGTTTAGGTACCTTTAGCTGTCAACGTATTATTGTACCAGTGTACCACATTCAAAGAACTTAGGTATTGTGTTATTGTTGAAAATAAAAACCGATAAGGCTGGACAAAAAATCGCTTAACCCATTTGTCAAGCTATAAACATTAGTGTGGCAAATTCCAACTGCGGTAGTAGGTACACGTAATTTGAAAAAATACAATGTATTGGTGACAGTATATTTACACATAGCTGGTATTGCAGTACCTTTATCTATCAGTATATCGGTATATGCGTGCTGTGTGTCTACAACGGCGTTTTAATATTTTAACATAATAGTTTATTTTGTATTGTACAATTATTTCTTCAACCCGTAATAATATAATATTATGCATATACTGTGGTACAAATGTACGATTAGCAGCAACGCGTATATTATACAGCAATGTGGTTCGCCATGCATGATCCAACCCCTTTCTTTTCCATTTATAATGCATTTATTCAAAATATGATGTTTGAATTTTTTTATGCATACCTATCTAAGCCATACGGGTTATAATACTTCCACATGATTGTATTAGATTCTGAGTGGAACGATGAATGTATTGATTTTACAATGATGTGTGTTTTTTTTTTATTTTTTTTATTTTTTTTTGTGTCTGTCATCACCTTTTAGGACAGTAAAAGTGCTTGAATTTTCTTCAACAGTACCTTTTCTGATAGGAAAGTGAATCTAGTTGGTACTTTGGGGGGGGTCAAAAGTAAAATTTTTCAAATAGTTTTCAAAAGCGCCGTGAAAAACATGAAAGAAAAATTATGGAAAAACGGGCATTTTTACGCAAAATCTGTTTTGTAGAAAATTGATTTTGGTATTTGGTGTAACTTTAAAACGAATGACTATAGATTCATGAAATTTTCACCGGTTGTTTATATTTCCATTTTCTATACATGATAACATTTTCAAAATATTTTGATTTGTTTTGAACTGTTTACGGACAATTTCAGTTTCCAATTTAATTAGTTTTTTTTTCTATGAATGTCAATAAAACTTTATTTGTTGAGTAAAAATACTTGAACATTTAATACAACTATACAAGGCTCCTACTATATTGTTACAATAACATTTGAAAAATATTAAAAATCCTTCACACAGTTTCACAGTTTTTTTTTATTAGCATTTAAAGTTCAAAAATTGAGAAAATATGTAAAAATCACGAAAATTAGTAAATTATTTTGAGTTAATAATTCGTAAAAATTTTTCTTTTTAGAACTAAGATTTTAAAATGTAATACAAGATTCCTTATAGGATAATCTACCTTTATCAAAAAACAATGTCTATAAGAAACTCAAATTAAATTTTTATGAGCGTTTGAAATTCATATTTTTACAACATTTGATATTCACTCGATTTCTTACGTAACGATTTTCTTATTTTGTTGTAATTAAAAAACGAATGACTGTAGAAACTTGAAAATTTCACTGAATGTTTATATTAGTATTTTCTATATACGATAATATTTTGAAAACAATTTGACTCTTTTTGAGCTGTTTACGGACATTGTAAGTTTTCAGTTTTTTTAGTTTTTTTTCTATAAAAATCAATAAAGTTTTATCTATTGGGCCAAAAAGTGTAAAAAATTAATACAAAGCTCCTGATACATTGTACAATATCAGTTGAAAAATATTAAAAATATATAGGCACAATTATTTTTTATAAGCATTTGAAGTTGAAATTTTGACAAAATTTATCAAATTTAACATTGAATAATTATTTTGTAGTTAAAAATGTATAAAATGTTTAATTTTTATATCTAAGGATTGAAAATTTAAAACAAGATTCCACGTAAATATTTAATTCTGTTACCAAAAATTCTAAGAAATACATAAGCACAGTTTATTTTTATAGTCATTTTAAGTTCAAATTTGGACGAAATTACATATTAAAAAACCTGGAATAACTATTTTAGTTATTTTGTTGTGATTGTATAATATTATTTGTGGGTACTTGAAACTTCTAAAGTATACTATTATATATCTATGATAGTACCGCGGTTTGTTGTTGATGTATAACGCGTTACCTAATGGATATTGTGATATGATTAATTTGGAATTTATTATTGATATGTATTATAGGTCAATTTTTTTTTAATACTATAGATAAGTATACCTATAATAGGTATGTCTAATACCTAGACTGACAAACCGTCTCCGCTCAGAATCGTTTTTCTTATACAGTGATATTATATCATTGAATTTAAATTTAATACTATCCATTATACAGTGACCTACTTGTAACCTACTGTACAGCAGAGCAACATCCACTTACCCACCTTTTTTTTGTGCATTTTAATCAGTGTTTTGTAGCAATACAAACTTTTTTTTCAAATGAGAATCACCATTTTTACTTTTAGTCGTGAAGCAGATGTTTTGGGATTGTTGATACAACAAAATCAAAGTTTGACAATTAGTTTCTAAATCATAAAATTATAGGTACTTATGTACTTAGGGAGATAATCCCTAACAATGGTTTTAAATGAAATATAAAAACTGTGTAAGAATAAGTTTGTTATGTAAATATTAATAAACTGCACGGACAATTTTACAGATTGTAAAATGTTTCTATAATGCGATAGTTATTAATAATTTTTAAATCATCGTAGCCCTCATATTTATTAGACCTATTATCATGGGCTATGATTATTAGATTAGGTTACCAGGTAGTATTACCTTTAAGGGGGATTCACACTTCGTCATGTCGTATGAAATTATCACGGTTACCACAACTACCAAATGATACCGCATATATTCAACTATTCGGTATCGTTTGGTAACTGTGGTAACCGTGATAATTTCACACCACACGACGAGGTGTTAATCCCCCTTTAGGCTTTAGAAGTTTAGAACATGTAATTTAATAACTCAAAAACTATTCTATACAATGTTGATTTAGATAGAGATACACATCAATAGTTTCATAAAACCCGTCTGCTTAATAATTTACAATAATCAAGGTCGTTTTCATTTGAAAACTAAAAGTTTATATCGTCACAGTACACGCTATTTCAATGGTATAACAAATCCAAGTATTTTAAAATAGGGTCCTAATAGTAAGTCTAAGTATACTTAAAAATTCCAAAGATCAGAATTTAAATAAATGCATAATTTAACGAAAAAATGCGGGTTAGCGTCGTTGGTGAATCACTATAGCGGTGTATAATATTATTATAAATACAGTAATTTTATATGGACATGCTCGCAAACGAAACCGCTTGTAGGTACCTACCTATTATCGTATATGTTTCAAAACGTTTGTGTACATTTTTTTAAACGCTCGGGACAGCGTTCAATTTGGCGTTGCAACACAACCGATAACGGTTGCATTGTTATACATTATATTATTGACCGGATCAAAACTCGCGACAGTTGCTCAACGAAAGTCACCGTTGCCACGGGTACCTGCAGCTGCTGTATATACATACACAGTATACAATATAGTATTATACTGCAGTTTGTAATGTGATAGAAAATCATATTGTGTTTGATAACAACAATGCACGATAATACGTAAATGGTATAATAGGTATATAACTATATTATAAGCCACACACTGCGCGCTATGTATGAGAACGTTTCGTTTGACATAATATATTTTTATATTATATATACGCGCGAATCTACTGTCTAGGTCAACCGGTGTCTAGGTACCGCATAAAATATACGCTTATACATAATAATATATATAATATTATCTGTTGCCTAAAAGACAACATGGGTAGGTATAGGCAACTAAATAGTAAATACTCATAGGGTTATGTATATTGTGTATATAATATATATATATATATATATTATATAGGTACAGTGTAATGTATAGGTACTATGATTGTATAGGTATTACGTGAGTAAAAATACTAAAAATGTATCGTTTACATAATTAACAGTGGGATGCTAAAAAATAATAATATACCTAGGTATTTAGATGCATAGTTATATGGTACCTACCTATATACATGCTGCGTTCGTAACAGATATGTACCTACTGGCTACTACTGCAACAGCCTAGCTGTAGTCGTTTTAAGCGAGAACGGTTTTTTTTCGATCTCAACATAATTCAAATGGAACAATTATAATTATATTGGCATATTACAGTGTGACTTAGCATTCATTTACGTTTCTAAAATTGTATTATACCTATTATTGTTTCGTTTTTTAAATTAATAATCTATATTTTTAAATAGGTAATATTCACGTTTCAGTTATATAGTTGTATACGTAGGTGATAAGTGATAACTATACTACCTATACAGTATGTCTCAGAAGTCCCGAATCACCCTTAGTATCTCCGTGAAAAATCAATATATTTAAATGCAGTTTTCTTTACAGTCATAAGTATGGAAATTCTGATTGAATAACATAATATTCGATTTGTTTTTTTCAAAAATTCAAAAATTATTAAACAAATTTTTTAGGCAAATAAGTTTTTTAAATTTCCAAGATAGCCATTTTGTTGATCGTATTTTTTAAGACAGTTCAAAAAAAAAATATTAAAATTTAATGAAAATTGTTCAAGTTAGAGCTAATTATTATTGTGAATTTCTAAGAATAATAGTTATGTTACCTATGCATACGGCATTAGCAAAATACGATTCGCATGTTAATTATTACAATCACGCTGATTTTTTGGCTAAAATTAAAAATAATAATTAGCCCTAACTTGGGCGATTTTCATTAAATATAAATATTTTTTTTTGAACTGTTTTAAAAAATGTGATCAACAAAATTGCTATCTTGGAAAATTAATAAACTTATTTTCCTAAAAAAAATGTTTGATAATTTTTGAATTTTTGAAAAAAAATCAAATATTATGTTATTCAATTAGAATTTCCATAATTATGACTGTAAAACAAACTGCATTTAAATATATTGATTTTCCACCGAGATACTAAGGGTGATACGGGACTTCTGGGATACACTGTATACTATATGGACATGTTCTTTCAGATTTGTAACTTTTATTGCATTTTGGTTACCTACTTGTAGGTTTATGTATAATGTACCTACAACCTATACATTATAATAAAGTTAGCACATAATGTGATGTTATTGATTATGCCATTATGGGTATATTACTTTATTTATTATGAACATTGAACACTCATATTATGTTTAGTAAAAACTAAAAATATAACAATATATTAAAATATATTGAGTAATGTATTTACTCCGGTCAGAACCGATATCCGATACAACAGTGAATTTGTATAAGGTCTATATTTAAACTTTTTCGATTTAATGACATTTATTACTTTATAATTAAAAAAAATACGTTTGGTATTACTGATATTTTATTATAATCGTGTGAGGTAAATTAATTCGTGTAAGACTTAAAACCAAAATAAGCATCGTCTATACAGATGTGACACGTATACCCATTTCGGCAACATTGACGATGTTGTCATTATATTATATATTATTATTGTATACTTATATACACAGACACACAGTATATATAGGACATAGGTACACTATAGAATATAGAGTCCTATACAATATACATATATAGACATATCATAATCCCACTTAATATCAGTGATGCGAATTGCCGTCATCGTTGAAATCTTTCTGTTCAGCTCCGGCGATGATGACAAAATTGTTGCCGTAACACATACTATACGTCTACACTTATAGGTAGGTATCTATTATACCGGCTATACCTATAGAGACCTATTCACGGTACCCCGTGCATTAGAATATTATTGGCGTACATCCGGTGGTTTTTTATTTTGTACAACGATATTTTGTGAATAGATCATTTGTTTTCAATTTTTTTATGCTTAATAATATTATCATATACATTATGTTGTTATGTATACATTGGTCGGTGGCAATCATCGGTATAACGCGCAGGTACCTAATGTTTATATTATATACGCAATGACCTTGTATAGGCGTTAATCGTCCAATTGCGGTAAAATATCATAGGTATCGGCACAACGCATTATACTATATTATTATTCGCTATAATCTCTACGAGTGAAAGTCGATGTTCCGCTTCTGTTTCATTACCTGTAGGTAATACACCTAACGCTTCCAGGCCACTGCTGCTAAGGAACTTCGGATTGTTGATTCACGTCGCATATAATATATATATAGATATACAAACCACGCGCGCGCGACGACTCCTATATTATTATTATTATTATATATTATAATATTATATTCGTATTCGTCGCGTTCGCCCAACCTACGCCGATATAATATAGCAGTGACCTTTTACGACTTGATGACTTCAGTCGACATATTATGCCGTGATGTTTGAATGTAATTTCTCCAACCGCTGCACCGCAGCCCATTGTGTATATACATACATAATATTATATTATAATATATCGTTCGCGCAGTATATTATGTATATTGCGCGATTATATATCGTAATAATAGACTTATAATTATATAGGAATATGATCGCAATGCGCAACAGTTATTGTTATCTTATTGCCGTTTGCAGCAGATGATCACAACAGAATCGGTATAAATAAAAATTGTAATAATTACATGTATGTAGGTACCTAATTACGATTTTAATGTCATGTATACGCGCGTCACCGCTGTATAATATAATCAATTCACAATTATTTTATTTTGTGAAAGTGAAATTATTAACATATTACAGGCAGATACATTTAGGTGCAGGGCCGTCCTTATAGGATTTGCGAAGTCCACTGCAAAGATGTGAAATGAAACAACAATTTATATATTCAATTGTTTTTAAAACAACAACTTTTTTTTACTGTTCGCATTAACTAATTCAAAATTAACTACAAAAGAATTCTCTATCTATTTAGTAGAAGAAGAGCAATGTGTACCTAATCTTTGAATTACACCGAAAAAGGCATAGCAACCAATATGGACAATACTGCATATCTTCAAGAAGCAAATTAAAGCTACGATCAGTGTAAGGGACAAAAAATCTCTATACTTCTATAGGGTTTTCTGAAGGAATAACTTTACTCCTATAATACCTAATAATCCTATACCGAATTGGTTACACAAACGAGTTGTGTCCCAAACACGAAATTGTGTCCCTAGATATTTTTCAGGTTACGTTACACTATATATATAGTTGTACCCGGTATATTTTTGTGGGATAGGTAGGTAACACGAGCCGGTAGGTAGGTAGGTTTATAGGTGTTAGATTTGTAAACCGTAAGAATTCAAAGGTCTCGGGTTCGAATCCCTCATGGGAACCATTTATTTTTGTTTTAATTATTATTTTTAACACCATTGTTCCGTATCTTGGAGTAATTTCAACTGTAACGTTTTTTTAATTTGAAACGACTTTAAAAACTCAATTCACAACATTACGAAAGTTAATCTCACTACGTTATGATATGTTAATATAGCATAATAATGTAATTATCCTAACAATATACTTTAAGTCGTTTTAATTATGTTGAATAGTAGTTAAATCAACACTTATTGAGTCCTAAATCAAAATCGACGCTCAAATGTATTGGACATTAACTACATTTGGAGTTAAAACAACTAACGATTCTTATGTGTGCACGAGGTATTGTACTTAGGCCATTATTGTTCACAATTTATATTAATGGCCTTCTCAATATGTGTACACAATAAAATTAATCTGTTTATCTGACGATACAGTTATTCTAGTAAAGAATCATAACATAAATGACTTATACAAAATAACAGGGAATAGTTTGGCGACAGTTAAAAATTGGGTGGACAATAATTTGTTATCACTTATCAATGAACATGGAAAAAACTAAATTTATTCAATTCGGAATAAGAAACAATTTGTTATCTGAAGACCGAAAAATTACCGTTGATTCGCACAACTGCCTTATTAATATCAACACAACGATTTATTATTTTTAACTGTGTTTTTAAATGTGTAATTAAATCGGGTAGCTTCAATTAAATATCTGGGTATTTACATTGATGAAAACCTAAAATGGAATATTAATCATATTAATGAATATCAATCATATTAATAACACAATTAAACATTTTTTTTTACATTTTCAAATCGCTCAAACATATCTTAAATTATAAACTTAAAAAATTAACATACATTGCACTTGTTCAATCAATCATTTCATTTTAGGCAGGTACATACGTAACACATCTCTACGACTCTACAACCTTGGAGTAACGCTAAATTCACTGGTCAAATTCATTTTTAATATGCCTCACTTGTTTTAAACCTCTAAATTATATAGAGAATTAAATATATCAAGTTTAAAATCTTTGTAATTTAAAAATATTTGTTTATTAATGTATAATACAATTTTGAAGATGACATTCTTGTACCAAGTCATAATTATTCTACCAGACTTAAATCTATATGTCATTGTTCCAAAAATTAGAACAGTTTTTGGACAGCAATGCCCTCAATACAAGTTTATGCAATTTTTGTTATCATGATTTAAATGTACATGATTTCAAAAAAAATTTCTATTTATAAAAATTGTATTAATACTTTATTTAAGTAATTTTAGATTCTGAGTGGAACGATGAATGTATTGATTTTACAATGATGTGTGTTTTTTTATTTTTGTGTCTGTTATCACGGTTTGGGACAGTAAAACAGCTTCGATTTTCTTCAACAGTATCTTGTTTGATGGTAAAGTGAATCTAGTTGGTGCATTCGTGAGGTCAAAATTTGAAATTTCATATAGTTATCAAAAGCGCCGTGAAAAGCAAAAGAAAAATTAAGGAAAAACGGGAATTTTTACGCAAAATCTGTTTTCTAGAAAATTGATTTTGGGTTTCTGGTGTAACTTTAAAACGAATGACTGTAGATACATGAAATGTTCACTGGTTGTTTATATTTCCATTTTCTATACGTAATACATTTTTCAAAATATTTTGATTTGTTTTG
>NC_042495.1:44923097-44929050 GCF_005508785.2 Acyrthosiphon pisum | reverse complement strand
TGATAATTTCACACCACACGACGAGGTGTTAATCCCCCTTTAGGCTTTAAAAGTTTAGAACATATAATTTAATAACTAAAAAACTATTCTATACAATGTTGATTTAGATAGAGATACACATCAATAGTTTCATAAAACCCGTCTGCTTAATAATTTACAATAATTAAGGTCGTTTTCATTTGAAAACTAAAAGTTTATATCGTCACAGTACACGCTATTTCAATGGTATAACAAATCCAAGTATTTAAGAAATACATAAGCACAGTTTATTATTATAGTAATTTTAATTTCAAGTTTGGACGAAATTACATATTAAAAAACCTGGAGTAACTATTTTAGTTATTTTGTTGTGATTGTAATGATTGTTTAATATTATTTGTGGGTACTTGAAACTTCTAAAGTACCTATATCTATGATAGTACCACGGTTTGTTGTTGATATATAACGCGTTACCTGATTGATATTGTGATATGATTAATTTGGAATTTATTATTAATACCTATTATAGGTCAATTTTTTTTTAATACTATAGATAAGTATACTTATAATAGGTATGTCTAATACCTAGACTGACAAACCGTCTCCACTCAGAATCTTTTTTCTTATACAGTGATAAAATGCTACTACTAACTAATCATAATAAATTCGTTTTTATGGACATAAATTGTGAGCACTAAACATATTGTTATAAAACTATATGCCAATATATAAAAAATTATATTATCAAAAAAACTAAAATTGAGATAGGTAGATACTGCACAAAGAAGTAAGTAGTCGTTAATAGATGCGTATCTATAAACGACTAATTCTTTATGGTTATTATTTATTAAGAAATGTATATGAGATTGAAATGTTCAAATATTATATTTAAATATATCATTTTTTTGTAGACTAACTAAAATAATGATGCTATGATCTTAAATATTTTATTACATTTCAATTTTCAATTTTATTATAGGTGCTCAACACAACAGTATTTAAAAACATTATTACGAATGGCTTAAAACTTATTGTATGTGAAATGTAAAAATAATATTTATTTGATTATGCAATAACACTAGGTGTACTGTATGAAACAATGCAATTATCACTGTGTTACATAATATATGTATAGTGTATACTAATATCTTATAATATATAATTACAGAATCACACATGAATGCTCGCTTGAAGAGAGTAAGTCCAGAAAATACTGTAGTAAGTATATTTTTAAATTACATTTTATAAATAAGCTAAAATATTGTCTAATGGTGGTAATCTTCACACACGCGAGCACTGCCATTTAATTACTAGTTTTTTTTCATAACAAGTTATATACCTAGGTAGTATTATATAATAATAATAAAAAATTTAAATATATAAAACCTAAAAAACCTTTATAGTGAGAAATTATAACAATTAGATACTAACTAATTAATATATAAATATTAAATATATCATATACCTGTACCTGACTGGCCTATATTTATTGGAAAAAAAATGTACTATTTTTCTTTTTGAAAATTGACTTGGGAAAATTGATATAGCATAATAATAAACATTTCCACAGTGTTCCGGCGTTTATAATAATATTATAACTAATAATTATTATACACTTAAAAGGTGTACGGTTCTCGCACGCAGGACCGGAGGGACTCGTCGGCGGACAGCCAACAGTTCTTGCCGGCGTTCGGGCCGCTGTTCGGCCAACTCGGCCACCACTCCCGTCCGCCCCGGCTGTACCAGGAGGCCGACTACCTGCCCGAGCTGACGCCGTTCTTGCAGACGGCCGCGGCGTCCAACCAAGAGAACGCCATGCTGGGCTCGGGCAACTTCGGTGTCATACCCGGTGGCACGTACTACGCGGCCGGCGAGACAGCGTCCGCGTCCGACCCGTACCTGTACGACGGCAACAGTCATGGACGACCGCACCGGTACGTTCAGGGGCACCGAATAAATGGCAATAGGTATATAATATGCCTGTCATCAACTTTCAACTTTGTCTTCTTCTTCTTCTTGTCGTCATTTGCGTATACATAGGCACAACTAGGGGAGGGGGCTTGGGTAGGCTATACCACCCTGTTTTTGAACGTAATGAAATTCCCGAATCCGATATATAAATAGTTTTTCTAACAAAATACTCTTTTATTAAACTATTTTCGAACAAACTATTTTTCTGTTTACTGTTACCTAAGTCTAAATAAAAATTTTATCAGAAAATCTATTGAAGCTCAAATATTTTTCAGAAATTTTATTTTTTAGCAAAAAATATTTAAGCTTAAGTATTTTTTGGCAATTATATTTTCTAATGAACAATATGTATTCTAAAATTTGTTTCAGTAATTATGTATATTTTCTAATTAATTACAGTTTATACAATAGTATATTGTGTATTTGTGTGACAAGGGCGGGAAGTGAACTATTTCAGTCACGGGTGACGTGAAAGGCACGAGCCGCAGGCGAGGGCTGCATTTCACCTAAGACTGAAAATGCCTTCCCGCACGAGCCACACATACTATTTTTTTTGTCATGCTTCTGCGTTCACCAATCACGGCAAAGGTAATGCAGGGATCTACGCAACAGCCAGACTAAATGACTAAAATACTAAATACCTACTATATCTTCAAAATTATGCAACAGTCAATCCTATAGATTTAAAAAGACAAACGGCTTTGAGTATTTGGAAACTCTTGTTTGACTGCTTCGAATATTGCTTGTTTAAAGTTTGTAAAAATAAAATCTGGTTTTAAACGTATGTCGTTTTCCATGACATAATCCTGTAAATCTTGAAACAAACGTGTTTAACATTTCCACAAATATGTCACTTTGATGCTATCATGTTAAATTGCCTATATTAATTTCCTTAAAACACGACTGACTGCAGCCCCCTTAACATGAGATTTTTATTTTTCTAAATACATGTTGAAATAAAACCAAAATCGACTACTCTAGAGTAGGGCAAACTGAAGTCAGATTTGTTTAAAATATATATAGTTTTACAGGTATTTTCATGAAAATTTATTAAAGTTTTATACTTTTATTATATTACAAGGTGACACGGCAATGCGTTCCTAATGCTAGTTTTTTGTGATAATGCGAGCAGTATATTATCAGGTAGGCAATCTACCTACGGTAGATCACGAACCCCTTCTTGGTGCGTATGTAAGTGTATAATTTAACTATAAAATATCAAAAAATGCAAAAAATATTGGTCAACCGAAACCGTGGTTCGAACTCGATACATTCTATACTACAATACACAGGCTTATCGCATTGATAATAATTAGTATTATTATTAAAACCCATACCAACATTTATAAACAAAAGATAATAATGAAAATAATAATCTCAAAATCCCTGTTTAAGAACTTCCCCGGGTTGGACCTCTTATTCCCTTCTTCCCCAAGATCTAATCTATCTCTGTACCAAATTTCATCGCAATCAATTAATAGTTTATGAATGCACGAAAGACACAGTCAGTCAGTCACGAACATTTTTTATCTTTTATAAATATAGATAGATTACATAACACTAACTGTGTTTGTTAATAACTGTTTTTAGGTTTTCCGGAAATCCTAGACCATCAGCATTCCGTGACCCAGATGACTTCTTTGCAGGGTTCCGAGACTTTGCTGATATCACAGCTCCGACCAAGTCATCATTCTCACAATACCATATGGTATATGCTCCGATGGAGGATTTACCGTCGAGTGAAGAAAAGGTAAAGTCGAAAAAGAAGAGGAAGTTAAACAAACATTTAGAGAATGAAAATGATAAAACAATTAAAGCTAAAAGAAAAATGCACATGGGTGAAAAGGAATTATACGAACCAATGATTGCGCTAAGTTAGTCGGTATGATACAAGAATGAATAATGAAGAAATTATTATTATTATTATTATTATTATTATTTCGAAGTACAAAGTATTGGAATTTTTTTTCTATCGACTATATTATACACATATGGGTACAAAAAAGAAGTGCCCCAACTACCAAAGTTTGTGAGCTCGATTACTTACATCTCATGGTTTTGGCATTTAAAATGTTTTATTTAACAAAATAGATCCATCAAAAACATGGTTTCCCAATGGTACTATACTATTATATACTGTGTTAATATTATTTTATTAGGTACTTATATATTAATATAATATAATATTATTATGAATCATGACGTATTAATAGGTCATATTCAAATTAAAATAAATATTGTTTGTATGCTTAGTTATTATTTTATTATTGTATAAAAATACCAAATACCTAGTTGTATACTGTTTTGAACTAATGTATAATAATTTGTAAATATATATTTTTTTAAATAAATGTTAAAAATTGTTTGAAAATATTAGTTGTAATTATTATTTTGAAAAATTGGTACCTGTACATAATATAATACACTACCTATATAATATGTCTATATTTACCTACCTACAGGTAAAACGCGTCTTATTAAAGTTGACACTTTACAGTGGTAAGGATTTAGCACTACGCCACTACGTCTTATGCGTACCTATCGCGACTAAAAACAAAATAAAAAAAGGTGGGTAAGTGGATATCGCTCTGCTGTACAGTAAATTACAAGTGGGTCACTGTATAATGGATGGTATTAAATTTGAATTCAATTGATATAATATCATTGTATAAGAAAAACGACTCTGAGCGGAAACGGTATGGTTACTTATAGTGCACTTATCTATACCATACGGGCTACAATGAACTTAATTTTAAAAAAATGTCGGTATCTTTCATGAGCTCACAATTTGTTAATTTTAATAAAAAAATTGATGATATTGTGAGTGAATTAAAAAGTATTATGCTTGAAAATAAAAACAAATAAACGCTTATCAGATAAAGTTTATATATTGAAATCTAAAATTGACGGAATCGAGCAACATAATTTAGGTATATCAGTGGACATAACAGGTATACCTATTATAACAACTAATGAAAATTGTACATACTTCTATTGTGGAAACAATTGGTAAAAGAACTAATACGGAATTGAAAATAATTGCAGCCTATATAGAATAAATTCTTTTATATCAAAATAAAGTATTATTTCGGAAAAAATTATCAGCATTAGACGTGTGCAAAAAATTAATTTACATTGTTAAATCCATGAATTTGACGGTGGATACTATAATAAATAATTGGTCGAAAGAAAAAATGTATGTCAATGAGCGTCTTACAAAGTGAAAAAGAACACTGCTCAAACCAAAACTGCTGTGGAAAAAAAGGGAATTCAATTTGTATGGCTATCTAATGCTGATATTCTTGTAAGGAAAAAGAAAACTCTAAAATATTGAAAATTAAATCACCTCAAGGTATTCAAAACTTAGTTAGTATTTTTTAGAATGAAAATATATAAAACATTGACAGTTCAGTGGCGCAACTACGGGGGTGCGGAAATATAACTGTAGAATGTAGATACATGGAAATTTGGCTGAATGTTTATATTTTCATTTTCTATAAATCATACAATTTTGAAAAATTTTGACTCATTTTGAGCTATTTACAGACATTTTCAATTTTTAATTTTTTTTCTACAAATATCAATAAAATTGTATTTGTTAAGCAAAAAAGCGTGAAAATTTAATACATTTAAAATTTAAAAAGGTGAGTAAGTGGATGTCGCTCTGCTGTACAGTAGGTTAGAAGTGGGTCACTGTATAATGGACAGTATTAAATTTGAATTCAATGATATAATATCACTGTATAAGAAAAACGATTCTGAGCGGAGACGGTATATCAGTCTATGTATTAGACATATATATACTTATCTATGGTATTAAAAAAAAATTGACCTATAATAAATTCCAAATTAATCATATCATAATATCTATAAGGTACTTATAAGTTATAACGCGTTATACATCAACAAAAAACCGTGGTAAAATCAAAGATATATAATAGTATACTTTAAAAGTTTCAAGTACCCACGAATAATATTATACAATCACAACAAATACTAAAGA
>NC_042495.1:44891677-44921905 GCF_005508785.2 Acyrthosiphon pisum | reverse complement strand
AAAAAAAAACCACACATCATTGTTAAAATCAATACATTCATCATTCCACTCAGAATCTAAAATTATTTCGAAGTTAAAAATTTAATAAAATATTCAACTTTTATAGTTAAGGATTGAAAATTTAAAACAAGGTTTCACGTAAATAGGTTATACTATATAAATTACTTAATTTACAATAATATAATCAAATATACTTAGTAATATCACAGGCTGGATGACTGATCGTCTTTTCTCAGGATTGTTTTTCTTATATAATAATATTATATCATTGTATTCAAATTTAATACAATCCATTACAGTGACCCACTTGTAACCTATTGTACAGCAGAGCAACAACCACTTGCGCACCTTTTTTTAAATTATTATAATTACAGCATCAAGTAAAAGGTTATTAGCTTGCAATTACTGTTACGAGGACGTGATACCCGCATGTATTGTCTCCTTCTTACAAATGTACAACATAACAAAATATTGCTTTGCGCGGGATTGAACCACTCTCTCGGGATTTATAGTAGAATTATCGAAATTCCACAACGTATAGGGAACAACTGTGTCGTAGCGTTTTTATTATTTGGATAACATAAATAAAATTAAAGTTATCAGTTTGAAAACATTTTTTTGTTTTTTTCATTTAGTTACTAAAAATTATTGGTAAATACTAAATACTATGAAAAAATAAAAACGCTTCGACACAGATAAAGTTATTCCCTGTGCGTTGAGGAATTTTAGTAATTCTACTATATATATAGGTATATATAACAAGGGAGTGGTCTATCTTGCGCAAAACAGTTTTTTGCTATGTTGTACATTTGTAAGACGGAGACAACACATACGGGTATCACATCCTCTAACGTTAGATGATAACAAATGTTCACTCTGTCAAAAATAAAATACTTGAAAATGGAATACAAGGTTTCTTATAGATTTTTATTATGGGCATTTAAAAAATTAAATATACATATGATAGATTTTTTAAAATATATACATGCACGATTTTTCTTTAAAGACATTTGAAATTCAAATTACGATGATATTACATATTTAAACTAAGAATAATGATGCTATAAAAAAAAAGGTTAGGTTAAAGTTATAGTTATTTTGTCGCAATTCAAAACCATTATTCGCGGGGTTTTAAAACTTGTATATTGTATATTATGAAGTTTACTATTAATAATGACATTTTCAATTGATATTTAGATTAATTTTAAGCTATTACATGTTTACACCATGAATCTATTCCCACTACACCACAGTAACAAAGTATTGACTCGAAAGTTCATAACAATAATATAATATAATATGATAAAAATATACATTTTTATAATAATTAAATATAAATATTAATAATATAGCAAATGTGAATGTTTTTTGTTTCACAATTCAGACATTTTACTAAAAGAATTAGTTATCAATCGACCAGTAGTTACCACATTTTTGAAAAATGTATATGACGCTTTTGGGGTACGAGTTCTCTCAGGATCATTAAAATCTACCTTAACAAGTCCAAAATGAATTCTGAAAAAAACAACAATAGTTAATCTTACATTGAATGCCTAATATAAAACTAAAAAATAATGATTTACTATGTTATCACATAAAATCTGTATTCATTATTTTAATTACAATATTATTTATCCCATGTATCATGTTTATTCAAAAACAAAGTAAAATGTTTATTTTATGTTTTGTCTCTGATATTGGTTGTATTTTATTTTAATTTCCTATTTCTTTTTTTTCACACTGAAAATAATAATCTAATATGTTTTTATTTTATTAATGATATGTCTATAATACATGACAATTTGTAATTAAAATTTATCGTAATGTAACTCTCTATCTTTAACACAAGCGTATGCTTACTGGAGATAGATAAATCAATTAAATGTTCTATTTAATATGTTATTTTGGATTAAATAAAATAAATAAATAAATAAATTGGCTAATAAAATATAACCCACGCAAAACCATCCATCCACTCAAAATTATCCAAGAGTGACCATATAGTAAATCCTATAACATTGCAATTATCTTCGTGTATTGCTTGTAATGTTGCATTTAAATAGCCCTGTAAAATAAAAAAAAAATTGTAATATCAATTACTTGTATCATACTAAAATTCTACCTTTATGTAGCTTATTCTATCTAAATCATCCAATTGACCATTATCTCCAAACCCATTTTCTGTTATAAACATAGGTGGATTACCATATTCATTTTTTATCCATACCAAAAGTTTTTTTAATCCAACAGGTGCTGTCTGAAATATAATTATTTTAGTAATATATACAACTCGACTTTGATTTAATTATTACTATTAGCCACGATGCAGGAGATGACTTTGAGCCATGATTCATCAACAGATGCATAATAATTTGCGATTGAATTATAATAAGAATCTGGATCACCACTTTCCTGAGTTACCAAACGAGAAGAATAATGATTGAAAGCATAAAAATCAGCAGTTCCTACAAAAATATATACATCATTTTTGTAACTATGTATGGAAACATTATAAAATATCTATTAGTATTTAGTACGTTATCTAGGTATTAAACATCTACCTTTAATTAATTTAATTTCATCTTCTGTAAATGTTGGTAGTATTGACCATGGACTACTTTCTTCTTTACTTTTTTTATCTATCCATTGTCTCATTATTGGTGGATAGTCTCCTTTGTACACTGGATGGCTGAACCATCCCCTCTATGAACATATTATAAACTATAATAAGTACATATTATGTCTTAAAAATTAAATAAAAATGTGAGATGTATTCAAAAAGTATCCAACCTTTAACAGTTTCACAAAATCTAATAATGTGATAGAAATGTCTGCTTGCAAAACAAAGGAATAATATACCAAAACATTAAAAGCGGACTATTTAGAGAGTCATTGATGACTTTGTGATTCCATAAATATAAAAGAAAAAAATTCTAAACATTCAGAACTTGTCAGCTTCATCACAATAAGACACCATCTCATTCCTGATACTTTCTTCAGAATTATTTAGATAAATATACCATTACTACTTTCCACCAAGCCACTACATTTCTGGCATAGCTCCTTATTACTTTTGATTGTTTCCCAAATTTAAGCTGCTATTGAAATGGGCTGTATTTGAGTTACCCAAAAATATTATTAAGAATACCACGGCCCAGCTAAGCTCTATTTCCATAGATGTTTTCAAGAACAGATTTTCAGCTCCCTAAAAAGTTTTTGTAGTTTTCCGAATAAAAGGTTGGATACTTATAGTGTGTATGTCATCCATTGTATAAGAAAATAATTCTATTACATCAAATTGATTGGCTCTTTCAGCAGTATCTATGTCATCTAAAGACTCAGCATTTTTTGGTAAAAAAAATAATCCACTTATTGAAATGCTTATTTTTCCTGAATAAAAAATATTTATCCTATTCAAAATTTAAATACTAAGTTTATTACTCTTTGTTGTATACCTTGTTGAGTGGATTTAAATATCTCTTCATACAACCTATAAGCTTTTCCATGGGCAATAAGTTGTGTATGGCCCGCCAAATAATACCCAGCATTGTTTAAACGCAAGTATGGTGCCAAAGCATTAAAAGCATAACCTGTAGAAACCTCTAACGGTTCATTTATTGTAATCCACCATTTTACCTATAATGAGTATAAAGTATAAATACAGTTCATGTTTTTAAATTATTTATTTAACATTTTAACTTACTCTGTCTCCATAATAAGTAAATAATACTCTTGCATATTCCTTAAAATAATCTGACATAATTGGATTAACCCAACCACCAAGATCTTGTAGATATTGAGGTAGATCCCAATGATACATTGTTACCTGCATAAGAATCCATTTATAATCTTTGTCCTCTATTTTAATCAAACAATACTTACAATTGGCACGATATTATTTTTAATAAGTTCATCAATAAGACGATTATAGTATGCTATTCCTTTTTGATTTAATTTATTCATTACTCCGGATGGTGCTATTCGAGCCCATGATATGGAAAAACGATAAAATTTCACCTAGATAAATTATAAATTTAAATGTATTTTGAGTAAAAAAAATCAATTTTCAATACATATTACATTTAAATTTTTTGCTAATGCTACATCTTCTTTATACTTGTGATAGGAATCGCAGGCAATATCTCCATTTGTTCTATCTTTTATTAATTCCGGACGAGTATGAACCAAATGATCCCAAATATTTTCTCCTTTTCCTAAAGAATAGACAGAATTATTTACAATTATTATAATACAACAATTATTAGTGGTTTCGGTATAGGATCAATGACATTGTTAAATAATTTAATAGTATAAATAGGTATATTAAATATTTAATAATATATTGGATACATAAGAAATGTTTGTTTACCATCTTCATTCCAGCCTCCTTCTATTTGATAAGCAGCAGTTGCAGTACCAAACATAAAGTCATTTGGAAATGTATAATCCATTGAATTTGTATGAGAAATAATAAAAATTACAAGTAAGGATGTAATTTTTGTCATTTGAATGTTAATATATTGTGCAAGTATGATGCTGTTATCTTAATAGCAAAGTTGCTCTTCAAATGAATAAGTAGTAAGTATCTATATATATATATATATTAACAGGTGTCTGGTTATCAATCAAACCCTGTACAAAAAAAGTGAATTAGTAGTAAATAATGGTATCTACCTACCTATAATAATAATAATAATAATAAATAATAATAAACAAATTAAAGAAAACCTTTATATATTAATATATTATGCAATATCAGAGCTGGTGTAGAAAGTTGGTTTCTCTTATGACAAATGTAATAGGTAAATTAATAGATGGAGAATTTTGTCAGTAGTACTTTTAGGTAGGTGAGTGGATGCTTGAGACGCCTTGAGCTTTAAAAATAATTATGTCAGGCATTCCTAATACATCGGCCCCTCTGTGTAATATAATGTATATGATATTTTTGGAAACTAGTACCTATTCAATTAACCATCATGGTATACTGACATACTGTGTATCTATATGTCTATAGTTACATAGGTTCAATAGCATGTAAATATTTTTTTTCATGCATTTTGAAAAGTAGGTATGATATCGTCCCCGTTCATGCAAAGTACACTAAGTCCAAAAATCGACTTAGAAATTTGTATTTTAACAATAATAAGAACTATAAATTTCACAGTGTCATATTATTTACTACTACTCATAAACAGCTGCATCCCTTAAGGGAAACTCAATTAAAAAAAAGAAAGAAAAAAATTTGGTTACATATGGTATACATTTAAAGTTTGAAAAAATTGCAAAAGCTGATTCATGTTTTTGGACTTGGTGTGTTTTGCATGAACGGGGACGATATATTAATTATTACAATGCAATAATGAATAATTTGTTTTAAATTTGAAATTACTTTCCAAAGAATTAATGTTATTATACCATTAGGTATACCAATTATACTAACAATTATAGTCCATCAGTACATATTATATTATAATGTATATATTCAAATGAATATGAGTTATGACACTAGACTGATCATAATATGATCTTTTATATAAATATAATAAAATTAAACTTTTATATCAAATGTTCATCTAAGATAGATTTCCTTGTACCGGCACAATTACTCAATTGGATCATACATTAATAAATTACATCCCTAGTATATAAAAATAAAAATAATATACCTATAAAATACCTATTATGTCTTAATCTATACATTCGGTTTAAACTTTGAAGTTGTTAAGCACTTACTTGAACAGACTCAATATAATATTCATTATTCAGACATTTCAAACTCGCAAAACTAAAAATAATTAATTTTTTTCTAAAATTAATACGTTATGAAATATTAGGTACCTTACGCCTAAATACCTACTGCTGTTAATATAATACCATTGACTATAAATACTAGTAATAACTAAAAGATGTAGAAATATAGTATTAATAACCAATGATAATACATATTATACAGGAATAATTCAATAATGCGATATGCAAAAACTATTTACAAAATCCTCTTATAAGTTATAGCCTAACGAGAATATTATAAATTATTTATACATATTGGTAGGGCAGTAGGTATTGCAGTGGCGTATTTAAGGGGATGACGGGCGCTAATTTCCTCGGGGCGCCAAATTCTGAGTCCCTCAAAGGACGCGCCGTTGTTTTCAAATTGAAGTTTTAACAAAAAAAAATTATTAATTCTTTTATTTTATTACATTTGTTGAGAAATTATATTAGTGATAACCGATAAGTGATAACATAACCTGACATGTACCCCAATCCCACCTGTATCTTTTCTTATTATACCTTTCATTATTACATTTCTATACATATTTATATATAGGTATACATATTTAATTATAAATGTTGACTTTTTAATAGGAATAAATGGAGTAGGGATGTGCTTGATATATCGATAATATCAAATATCGATATTTTGCTTTGATATATCGATATATTTTGATATTTGATAATATTGATATATCAGTGATATATCATTGGATAATATCGTTATCGTAAATCACGGTTATGGTTTAAGATAAAAATGTAAGATGATAATATTATGTTAATATACCAATATTTCCCGCATAAATTTAAATATTATTATAATTAATATTTACTGTAAATAATCATAGGTCCCAAATATTATAGATTGACTGTATAGTACACAAATCTTTGGTTTTTTGTACTAGTTGAATACAGACTAATATAAAATTATCTGCAATGGCATTTTACCATTATAATAATATAGTAGTTTATATTTTATGTTGGAATTACCAGTGATGAGTGATTGTTATCTATAATGACATACTCACAAAATAATATTTATTAGTGTACCTATGCTATATATTATTACATGTACATCTTGAAGAAGTAATTCAACGTTGGGGAATAACAAAAGACAAAATTGTTGCTGTTATTTCTGATGGTGCAAGTAATATTGTTAAATGTATTAATGATACATTTGGCCATGATAAAGCTTTAGTTTGCTATGCTCACAAATTAAATCTCTTAGTAGGGAGTGCATTGTCAAGTTCTGAAGAATTTACTAAAATTGTAGAGAAAGTAAAATCAATAGTCACATTTTTTAGACATAGTGTTAAAGCTTCTGATATACTAAGACACTTACAATTAAATGGAGGTAGAAGTGAAGGTACATGTTTGAAGCTTAAACAAGAATGCCCAACTCGGTGGAATTCTTTGTTCTATATGTTGATGAGATTTTTAGAATTGATAGAAGTTGTTAGTACTGCTCTGTTAAGAGTTTCAGGTGCACCATCAATTCCATCACAATATGAAATTAAAGTGCTTAAAGAAGGAGTGAAAATGCTTTGTCCGTTTGAGCTTGCAACTAAAGAATTTTCAACAGAAAAACATGTCTCAGCTAGTAAAGTTATTCCATTAATAGCTATTTTGGATAAAAAATTAAATAATTTAATGTGCACAACTAAAGAAGCTCAACATTTATTAAATCAACTGAAAATAGAATTTTATAAACGTTTCCAGAATGTAGAAAAAATTAGTTTATTAGCAGTATCTACAATTTTAGATCCTCGATTTAAACGCATTCATTTTCGAGGACCATTAAATGCAGCTAATGCAGTTCAATTTATACATGAAGAGATGAAACGTACCAATACCCTTCATGAAAATTCAAATAATACTGAAATTGAACAAAGTTCTGACACCAGGCCACAACCACAAGTTCTTGAAGACAGCTTATGGGATGACCATGATTTGCATGTTTCGCAGCAAAGTCTTACTAATATAAATGACTCATACTTGCCTTCCATTAAATTATATCTACAATCTAACATTGAAGATCGTACAATATCACCAGTTACATTTTGGGAAAATAGTCATTACAAATGTCTTTCAAATTTGGGACTGAAATATGCATGTGTTCTGGCTTCATCTGTACCATCAGAAAGGTTATTTTCTTCGGCTGGTAATATATTAACTGACTGTCGTTCTCGATTGCTATCTAAGAGGTTTGAAAAATTGACGTTTTTATCATCAGTGGATGAAAAATATTGGAATATTTAAACTTTAAAGTTTAAACAGTGAACTAAATATGTAAATATGTAATCTAGAATCTGCTTAACAACTTTTAAGTTTGACGTTGTAATTATTTAATTAATACACAATTTTTAATGTTATATTTGTAAGTTATAAAATTGTATGTGCATTATTTTTTGTTTGATACTTTGATATCAAAATATCGATATTTATGTTTAAAAATATCGATATCAATAAATTGACTTATGATATATCGATATTGATATTATCGATATTTTTTTTCTACAGAACATGCCTAAAATGGAGTGGTAAATGATAATGGTTAAATAAAAGTGTTATCTTAACTGTAGTAGAAGCATCAGTCAGTGCAATAAGGGGAAAAAAATATATTTTTGGGTAGGTACCTGTCAAAAAGTAAATTTTCTAATTAGAGGGGTTTAAAAGTTTTTTGTGACAATGAGTAAACATAAACTGAGAAAAAAGGGGCTCCAAAATATGTGTACCAAGGACGCCAAAATCGTAAATACGCCTTTGGGGCCTGGGCAGTAGGAAACGTCCTATACACATGGCTATATTATATTATATATATTTTATTTAGCCCTGAGCTTATAGGTACCTAATAAGTCCAGGCGTGGACTGGTAAAATAGGACACAGCTAGGATGCTACACAATTTAAAGGACAAATAACAAAAATTGTTGAGGAAAATTTAAAACATGTAGATTATTTATAAAATATTAACATATTTTATTGTTTTAAAAAAATATTAAATATACGTTAAAAACGTAAATAAGTATCAAGTTACAACAAATTTTCAATTAAAATTGTACAACATTATAGATTACAAGTAATCGTAAGTCGGTAACGATCTGCTGTTCATTACGTGTCTAGAGTCCTTAAGTATATAATAAATAATATTCGGCAAATATATTTTAGGGCAAGAGATGCTGTAGTATCCCAGCAGCCAGCATCCCAGCCAGTCCGTGCCTAAATAGGTCTATAGTGTACAACCACTTTAATTATAACAGGCCGCTAAACATAATTGTTGTAATATTTTATGATATTGATACCTATCATGACTAAATAAACGTATTATTATAAATAAATAAAATATTAGATATATTATTATATTAATAAATATTAAATTGATTTCTTTAAACATTCATTGGGATTGGAAATATAGTAGTTATAAATTATTATTTATCGTATAATACACTTGCAGAATGCAGAGAACCAAAATATGCTATAGGTATGTAAAAAAAATCGTTTATATCTACATATCGTAGGAAAAATTAAATAAGTGGTTCAAAGTAAATCCGAAGAATCGATGAAATTTCATTCTTTCAAAAAACTTTTTATTCTTTATAGTCTAAGGACTAAGATATAGTATTAGGTGTATAGGCAATAGGCTAAGGAGCTTCTATAAGTGCTGACATGATTAGTACATAGGTACGTGATACGTATTAATCGTATTGTAATCTATCAGTTATCTAATGTAAATCTCAAATTATGATGTCGGGTATGTAAGGCTATTATAAACTTAGATCATATACTACATGTATATGATCTAAGCTCTTAACTATGGCTAAATAGATAGCCATGCTCTTGAACTAAAACATATTATAAATTAACTTACACTTTTAAAAACTTAACTTTGTTGTCAAATTTTACGCGCACATGGAAAAAACAACGAAAAAAAATTGTATTAGATATCCATGTAATTGTGACATCAGCGATCAGCCGCAGTGACGGCTAGGCTGCAAATGAGGAATGTGGGGCTTTCTAAAACTACTAGAAATTTAGCAAATAGATTTATTTTTCTATCAGAAAATATGCTAATCTCGAAAATCGGAGCATTTATAATATTTAAAATGTTGTAGATAGGCAGAAAAAAAAACAATATCATTGTAAAATCAATACATTCTGACCGCTACAAATTTAAAATATATTAATTGTAATAAGTATGTTTTAATTTTAATAATATCTATTTAAATAAATCGTCAATTAGGAATAATAAAATATATCACTATAACTAGTAATTGTCAATTGGTAGGTATCTGAAAAATGTCTAAAGATTGTCAGCAAAATATACAAAACATCAAGTGTAGATATTTACTTATATTTACTATTTATAGTTCCATAATCAACAAGAGCCCCATAAAAAATATTGGCCAGGGCTCCAAAACACGTAGTTCCGTCACTGATCAGCCGTGGGCCGTATTGGTAGCATAATATAATTTGATTATTAGATGGATTTAGGGTTACCTAACAGGCCTAACCTATATTATAGGTACTTATAGGTTAGGTTTACTTTTTATAGGTCCAAATTTTTGAACTAGGTACATATGCATAGGCGCAATTTCAACTTTTGACTTGGGGGGGCTGTATATATTAAAGGCAAGCAGACCATTGCAATATAGCATATTAAAATTGTATGTCCTAGACTTTTGGGAGGCTTTGGCTAAGTTTGGGGGGGGCTTAGCATCCCCCCCCATTTGCACCTATGTACATATGACTGAACAAGGAACCTTGAATACAATTTTCAGACTTAGCTATAAAAAATGAGCACTACATATAAATTTTTAACTACAGAATAATTTACAATTAATGTTAGTTATTTTGATTAATTTCGTAAAAATTTGACTCAAATAATTATCAAAAAAAAAAAATCATGTATCTATAACATTTTTAAATGGCTATATTAAAACCGTGTATTAACATTTTTCTGACTCAGTGAAAATTCTTTTAACGATATTTATATAAAAAAAAATATCAAATGTCTGTAAAAAGCTCATAATACAAATATTTTGAAAATGGCCCAAATGCTAATACAAACATTTAGTAAGACATTCAAATATTCATGGTTATTCGTTTTTCTATGAGGTATAACAACATAAGAAACCACTCAGAATTTAAAATTAATTAGCTTGAATGCATTTTGTCCAGGTTTCGCATGAGTCAGAGAAAAAATAAATAGTAATTCGAAATGCTCCCGAGACCGCTGGCTCTGATGTCTTTGTGTTAAAAAGGACAAAAATGAATATCTGATTGATTTGGGAATGTAAAATGTATGTTAAATGTCATCAAAATATAAGAAAAAATAATCCTTTTCAGAATCAGGTACCTTCTAAATCAGATTCTAAATTAGACCATCAAAATTAAATATTTAGGTATTTTCAACTCTCAAGGATTCAGAATTCATTTAGGAGTGGATATTTTATCACAATATTATGTTAAATGTCAATACATATTATCCATGAATTGTCCTACAATCAGTCATCACATATTAATTAGATGGAACAAAGTTGATAAATTAGTGTGCAGAAAATTATGTACTAATTATTATTTCAATAATCTCATGATTTTGTCATCGCTTCATTGGGCAAAGAAAGATATACATATATTATATTATGTTTAAACCATTATAAATAGTAATTCATTTATCAAAAAAAAAAAAACACAATCTGTCAGTCATAATGTGTGTACTGTCAAAATACTCATATTTATAGACAAATTGTAAAGTTTGTTAATTTATCTATGAATTAGACTAAAATTGTCAAACAAATGTTGATAGAAAAATATTCAACAACATTATTTTTAGTTTTATATTTTATACATGTATATTTTGAAAAAATTACAATAAATTTACATTTAATCATCAGTCTAAGCATTATTATCACCAAACTTAAAATTAATCGATAACTTTTGATGTTAAAATGTACTTATATTATTATCATATTTTTAGTAGAAAATTGTTTTATTAACCACACAACTGTTTATTATGGTTAAATTATTAATAGTTCTTTCAAAATTGTTAGCAATGTATCAAATGCGCACTTAGAGAGTAATTAATTACATAATAAGGTAAATTAATATAAAACAGCCTTTTTAGTTTTGAATAACATATTTAAATAAAAACCATTATCTATAAAATTAGTTTTTGACTGTTAAAATAAGAGAAAACTTATTTAATATTAGTATCAATATTATTTGAAATATAGGGATTGTTCTCAATCAAACAATATAAGTCTTAAACAAACAATCTTTATCATAAATATTTTATTTGATATATTAATTTTTCTTATGATGAATTAAGATTTTCTCGATGGCCTTATATATTATGGAACAGTTAATGACATGAACAATTATTAATTGCTTAAAAGTTGATTTTTAAGAACAAAATGGACTTATAAGGCACCTAAGGAATAGGATATATTACAATGGTTGGAAATGAATTTGGGGATAGTTTTAAATTTATTAAGGGCACACATTTTGGCCTAAAGATGTTTATTACAAAAAAAAAAAGAAAAAGTAATAAAACAAAACGTATTATTTATACCTTTCAAAAAAAAAAAATATACATTTTTACATAATCTGGCGACATAGATAACAGTCTCCATAGTAACTATAGTTGCTTACTACTCATACACAGCGTTGTGGATACCTGTGCGTCATAAATCATAATCTAACATTTATTTACACTTCACCGAATAAACAATGTTATTGGTGTTCTTCCTTATACACATGCATATACATATATATGAATATGTATAAAATAAAATATACACATAAACATATATATGTAAAATATAAATTATTAATTTTCATGACGGTGTGAGAACAACGCAGTGCATTGTAGTAAAGTAACACTTATGAACATAGTAACAATCCGTAAACTTTTCATACTTCACGCTTATATCTAAACAATGCTAACAAAAGAAAGAGAAAAAAAACCAAAACAACTTGTACATAGCACTCAGTATTAGCATTAAGTAAAGATGAAAATAAGCTCCTATGAACATGTTTCCACGTTGATGCGTTTATTAGTTTTTGAAAGACAGCGTGTCCGTACATAAATAACTTTCAATTTATTTGCACTCTTATAATAAATATTAAATAATAATATTTGTTTTACAACTACAAATTTACATGTAAATTAAAATTTAATTATAAAAATGACTAGGAACACAGTGGGCTTTGACGCGCGCGATTTTAAATGTTAACGCCACAGTTCTTTTATTTTTTTTCAATGCATTTTGTGGCAGTGACGATTTAACTACATAAGTGGAGCATATGCTTTTTTATAACACATATATTTTAATGTATTCATTATATACATATGAAAAAAAATTATATAAATATATGTATACCGCGGGACCAACAGGATGTTTACCGAGTTGAATGAATTTGTCTTCTAACATTAGACATTTTCAAATGTACAAATAAATAAAAAAAATTATGTGAATATTTAAAAAAAAAATTGACAGCTTCATAAAAAATCGCTGTATAGTTCTATTTAATTATATTAATTTTTTTTTTCAAAAAAAAAAAAGCAAACGCAATTTTTATTTTTGAATTTAATTTTAAAATATTTTTTCAGAACTAATTATTAATTTTATATAACTTTGTTAAATATACTTTTTTCTATATAATAAATATGATTGTTTTAGATTTAAGAAAAAAAAATCGTCGAAAAAGGACGACCCTCATGGTTTTTTTTTTTTACATTTTTGGTATTTTTGTTATTTTTTTTGAATTTTATTTTTTATTTTTTTTTATATTTTAAGTTATCATTTACTTTGTCTCGTTTATTTTTTTTTAAGTTTTAAGATTGGACGCGCGTATTTTATCTTACATCTTGGGTTTGGTTTTTTCTTTTTTGCCGTTTGTGCGATATGAAATTACCAAAGTTTGGTTGGTAATTTCCCGTATACTGGTGTTTATTGCCCGCGTTTGGCCGGTAATTTTGATGGTGGTTATAATTATTATTGTAATTGTTGTTTGTGAAACCACGATGTTGGTAATTATTAGCTGGACTAGTGCATATTATTCTTTGAGTTCGTGTAGGTGGGTTATTACCTAAAATTGTTTAAATTACTGAACATTAATTTGTAATCTATTGAAAATACTTTTCATTGATAATTACCAGAGTTAATCATTTGATAATTTTGTTGATTATTCCAACTATTATGTCTATGATAATGTGGATTTTTACGTCTGGGTTGGTAATTACTATTCTGATCATTGTGGTCGCCAGCATCACTTAATTTTTCTATACTACTCTCAGAGTCCTAATAAATAAATGTTACATCAATTATAAAGGAAACATAAGAATAAAATAAATTTACATTGACACTTACAGATTCAGCTGATCCAGAACCAGAAGATACCGTAGAAGCTCTACTACTAGTAGTGGTGGACACACTAACATTGTTACTAATATTACTAGTGGTCAAATAATTATTAATTATCACTCTTTGAGTATTTTGTAAGGCATAAGTATCTCTAACCCACTGCCGGTAAAGTATAACTTTGTCATTAACTCGTACTATTCGTCCGAGTATACTGCGACAAAAAGTAGTTATTAACATTAAAATAATAGAAATTAATTCTAATTTATGAGTCATTCAATATTTGTAAATGAATGATTCATTTCATTATATTTTAAAAAAGTAAAATACATTAAAAACAAACCTAAAACTAGGTGAAACAATTTGAGGGTCAAGAGCAGCTTTTAATGTGGTGAATGCATATTCAAATACACTTTTTACTTGAAGAGCACCATAAGAACCACGACCAATATCATTTCCCGGGGTTAATGGATCCTCTATACACAAAATACTTGGCCTATGACCATCAGCCATGTCTTTTTGGACCTGTAAATAGTATATTAATTAATGCTTATACTGTAGGAACTATATGGCATGTTTTATTACTTCGTCTTTAGATATGTATAGTCCACCATCTTTCACACGTATAGCTGTATGCATATAGTTAAATTTTTTGCCATAAAGTTCGAAGAACTCTATTAACAATACACCTAGATTGGCAGTGGGGTAATTTAAATCTCCTCTAGGATGTAACTATATACAGAATAAACATAAGTGTTATTTTTAAAAATATACATGCAATATTTATAATTTATGGTACCTGCAAAAAACTGACGACCATAAGGATCAAACTATAAGAAGATATGCCTCCATAGAACACTTCATTCATGTCCCTCTGTGCTAAAAATTGTTTTAGCACTAACACAAGTTTTGGAAGCATTGGAAAAACATCCATATAGTGTTTTATCATTTCAGCTGATTTGACACCATTATTCATGTTAAAACTAATATCTACTCTAACATCAGTAGCCTTATCTGTCATTTTGACGATTGGAACCTAAGAAAAAAGCATGGAAATATAAATATACGTTTAAAACATTTTATCAGCTAACGAAATATTAGTAATATCAGTAATAACATTGATTGCAAATACTATAGATTGCTCACTGCGGTACAAAATATAGTGTGCTGATTTACTAGCAATCCTAGTATTATAATGAATCGCTAGTTAATCAGGGCACCATATTTTGTACCGCAGTGAGGGATCCATAGTAATTATAATCAATAGTAATAGTCAGACGATATTCACTAAGTTAAATAACTAATAACTCACCGATGCTTTGTCAAGAACCTGAATGTTTTCATTACAGACACTATTTTTAAGTAGAGCTTGAGCAAGTGAATGCAATGGTAATGTATCCCATTCACCTATTACTACCAGATCCATATCACTTAAGTATAAACAATAGTAAATTGCAAATATATTAACAGTTAAGATGATAAGATTAAATGTGAAAAAAGGATATTTATGGGATACTTTACCTAGTGGGCAAATAAAGTCCGGTTCGAAAACTACCAAATACTTCAACTTTAGCTTTAGGCCATTCAGCATGTATAACATTAGTAACACGTTCCAGTACATCGAGCCGCATGCTATGTTCTTCTGGTGTGGCTGACATATACGCAAAAAAGTCTTCTATCTCTTTGTGGAGGCTAAATTATTAAAATAATGATTAGAACCGGATTAGAATTAAATTATTATTTTTAATTTCACTTTGAACATACGTGCAAATTGGTTGGCGGTCATAACTTTTTCCATGTCTCCATGGACACCCACCAAATTTGCCAATGTAATGAGCCTGCATTTTGTTCATATCGTATGTACTGGCTATATTTGTGAACAAGCCGTGCTCATATAGATTACTAGTCTTGATTTCTTGATCGTCTATAGAGAAATCAAATTTCCAATCTAACGGCAACGTATATTTGTCGTCGTCTTCTTCCTCTTGAACAGTTTCAGTACTATACTTATCGTCGTTACTGTCTGTATCTTCAGAGAAGTCCAAAATTCTGGACCAAAATTCTTGAGCGGGACCTACTTGTTCTGGTTGCAGCCAACCTATCTGAGGATCCATTTAATTCATCACTAATGCTGTATCGCACACTACAAAAAAGTACAATTTAATATTAGGCATATATATAGAAATGTATATACATTAAATGAAGCAACCAAAATTTAATAGAAATAAAATATTACAAAAGTTAATTTTATAATTTTGTGCTGTGTTTTAGTAACATACATGAAATATTTAAAGAAATACTCTGAAAGCCATTTGAAGTTAAAAAAAATAAATACTTTTTACTATTATCTTTTATTGAGAAGCTTTAAGCAAAGATTTTAAATGTATTAACCCAAAATAAATTTCATGTAAAACTAAAACTAATTAGATAATAGCTGTTGCTAAATATTAATTGAAACTAAGTATTGAATTTCCTTGATTTTTCCAAGCATAATGCATGCATATTTTTAGTTATGTAATAATTTAAGCAAATAAGTACTTCATATGACCGTCACAATTTGTATCAAAGCTGAAAGTTGACAAATTCAAATAATGAAGGTATAAGAATAAAAAAAAGCTTGTGTTTAATAAGTTTTTCTTATTAAAAATGTAAAGATGCAAGTGAAGAAATTATAATAATAGTTAAAAGATATAAAGTGATAGGTAATAAATAGAAAACTGAAAATATACTTTTACATAAACATGATTCAAATACCTAGAAATATTAACAGCAGGATTCATTGCGCCTGAAGAGGACAATTCTTATTTTCTGAATATCAATCACCTTAAACCCAAATGTTCACACTATTAACCATATTTTTAAATAATTTTTATTAAGTAACATATTTAATGTGGGTGTATCTAAATTATCTAAAGTTATTATCTTGTTGTTCTTAAATTGTAATGATTTGTTTTCATTAAAATGTATGCAACCCCGCCCAATATATGTCCTGTTAAATTGAGGTTTAAAAAACTTCTATGAATCAAATAACAATAAAATTTACCGAAATAAGGAAGGATTTCTTCCAACAGTTACATGTAAGTTATAACAGTATACGACCTATATCTCCTTAAGAAATATATTCTGAAATAAAATATTTTTGAGCTATATACCACCAAATAGTTGTGAATAAAGCTTTCAAAATACAACCACCTGCAACAATTTTCACGAAGGTTAAAAACTGCTTCAGGCCACGGAGAGAATACTGCACATACAGTTCCATGGTAGTTTGGGGAACTGAGAAACTTTACCGACGAAATATAACGAGTATAAATATATAATATAATATTATGTGGCGAATGCAAAACCAGGATAAGGATGATAGCTACAGCAGCCAATTCTCGGTGCCCCAATAATGACACGTTTTGGGAGGGGAGGAAGGGCGATTCGCGAATGAATGGATATAATTAATAATATTATGTTTTAAGTACACACTAAAAATCAGGGGACAAAAAAGTCCATTAGACGGGGTGGAGGGGGCCGAGGGTGAGGTGCGAAAGTCTCCACGGGGCGGACGCGGTTGGCTGATGACGGGGCGGGGATAATAAAAGCGCGTGTGGTCCACGAGTGTCGGTGGCCACGGCGTAAGGGTGGACGCGAGAGTCATGTGTCCACGCACAGACGACGGGCCGGTGGTCACCTAAAACGGCCATTTTGCGCCCAGATATACTTACTTACCGGTGGTACGATAAATTCGACGTGAACGTCGACTGGCGCGTGCGGTCCGGTCACGACTGTTCCGGCCTCCGGGACGACGTGTTTACGACGAAGGCCTCGTGAAACTTAATACGCCATTCGGACGTTTATCATTTTTAAAATGAAAAAAACAAAACAGTAATAATAACACACATGGGTGTATATGAATACGATGTATAATGTGCTCCGTACATGTGTATGTGTGTTATTTACGTGTGTGGGTGTGTGCGTGTGATTTTTAATTTTTGAAAATCAGAATATTTTAATATTGTGTTGTCCGGAAAAAAAATTGATTGCCCGTTTTCGGATAGAGCCAAAAAGGAAACACCACTACTACGACCACTAGTACTATATATAATATATATATAATTATTATTATTATAGTTTACTACTCTACTATTGTTCGTCTTGGAAACAAAAAAAACTTATGATAAGACGGCAAGACATCGGCAGCGATTCCGTGTATTTTTTTTTTGTCAAACGAGTAACGACGAGTTGCGAGATTTGAGCCGAAAATCTATTTCCGCGTTCAGCTCACAACAATTATTATAATGTTAAATGTAATTTATTTTCACAGCGTTATTAAAATATTATTTGTCGGATGAGAGGGAGCGATTTGTAGTGTGAGGGAGTGGTGGAAAAAATTTTAAATAACTAAATTACGTACACCACTCGTACACACGTATGTTGCGTGAGTTTTTCATGATTTTCTCAACCGTATTAGCGAATGGCGACAGCGGACAGACTGGTTTCCCACCCATAATCTCTATCGATAGCGCGCTTGTGCGATAGTCGGGCTGCGACGGCGTGCCGGTCGACCTTCCCCCTCTCCACCCCTCCGACCAAACTACCGAAGCTTTATTTCGGTGTATCTTTGATTAGTGAATGCGAGAAAATCGAGTTCTCCTTCACGATCACGACCATTAGATAATAAATATAATAATAATAATAATAATCTCAATCTTAAATCTTGATAGTCGACACATCGTTTACAAAACCGTCTGCCCTCGCACCACTCTATTCACTTTGCGCAGAACCGTCCTCCAGGAACGTTTGCGGTCCCATCATCAACACCGCCTACACGCTCGCTTACTCCGACCACCCCCAAACGAACCTTCAACTGGAAAATGTCCGGAAAATTGCTGCTCACCGACGACGTGGCGTACAAAGCCCTCGCCGAACATTACGCGTCCGCTGGTTCATCGCTGAACATGAAAAATCTGTTCGCCTGTAGCAGTGACCGTTTCGACAAGTTCAGGTGAGACGCAATTGTACCTAGTCCACTTATATTATTTTCGAATTACGATTCATACCGTCTAATCTGGTACTATATATGTATGTGCCAATGCTGTAACTGACCTTTTGACAGATATATTAGTCTCCCGGCGTTTGCGGATTCGTTTGTAACTATACTCAGATCAATATCTGGTTTTCAACCAGAGTATTCGTATGACGGTGGTACTTTCTGATATTAAGAAATATAAAAATTAAACAAAACCTAGGTATCTCTGAAATAAATTAAAATAATATCATTACTTATTCTTAAATCATAATAATCAATTATAAGAAAGCCTACTCAGGGTGTTATGAAGTCCTCTCTAAATGTGTTATTGATGTACTTTTTCTCAAGGCGAGTATTTTGAATTTTCCAATACATTTTGATTGTTTTGTTTATATATAGTTATACTTAGTGAAACTACTCATGGGTATCACCTTCTTCATCTCTTTCTCGTAGTTCTTATCTACGTTCAGATAATCTTGGGAATATCTTCTAGTCTAGATTTCTTACTTAAGTGGATTTTGAATTTTCATACTAATTAGGTATATACTAAAAAAATCTATTATACTGAATTAATAATTATCATATTATTTAAAAATATGTGGTATTATTTACTTAATTACTTAAATATCAGGCAATTTATGGTCTAAAACTGATTTAATTCTAAATAATAAGTATTATAATGTTAACTTTTTAATCATACCTATTTTGTGCATTGTGCTACTACCTCAGTTACTACTAAATATTTCTGCATGAAAATGCAACCTTAGATGTAAATTGTAAACCATGTTTCAAACATTGACCCTCAAATAAAGCTAATTTTAAGTACCCAGGTATATACTACACCTATATAAATATGAAAAGTGAATTGTCTATACTCTATATCAAGGATTATGTAAAGAAAGGAACAATATGGCCTATGGGCTATGGTCAATGATCACTTTTTTCAAGGTTATTTTTTCTTTGAACGTGAAAAATGATTTTTTCTTGGATCATGTAACCTTGCGTTCTAATATTGATTCAACACATGGTATTTCACTATTCAATATATTATCAAATAGGTACCTAGTTATGTAAATTTAAATTGAAATCATTTTGAAAAGTGGTATTTTGATTTAGAAAAATAGTATTCAATATAATGTTTTAGATTTTATTTTAATTTAATAAAATAAAAGTAATCAAATAGATATAGGTATATACCTACTTATTTATTAACAATTTATATTTAATTATTTTTTTTTTTTAGCTTACGATTAACCACTCCAAATGATGGTGAAGTGTTACTTGATTATTCAAAAAATCGTGTGGATGAAAAAACCTTAGATTTATTGTTTAGTTTGGTAAGTAAACTTTTTTTTTTTAGTCCACTGACCTTTAAAAAAAATTGAAATATGAATGCCCTTGAAATTAGTTTGTGAAAGCTTATTTTATTATTAAAATATGTAATGAACATTTCAATTTAATAAGTAAATTATTGTATTTTAAAAATATATACAGATGGCTTAACATATTTTATTGTTTTACTATCTTACCTTTATAGAAAAAGTCATACATAATAAGTATCCTTATGATTAAATATTTCAGAGGTACAAAATTATTATTAAAACAAAAAAACTAACAGTAATAAGTTAAATAAATGTATATGTGATTAAAAGTATTATTAAGTTATATAATATTATGTTTTTTCTTAGCAAATCTATTACTTTTATATTATATTAATGTTATTATGTTTTCTATTATATTAAATGATTAATTTTAATTGATTTAGGCAAAAGCTCGTAAAGTTGAAGAAGCTAGATCAGCTTTGTTTGGCGGTGAGCGAATCAATGTAACAGAACAACGACCTGTGTTGCATGTAGCCTTACGTAATCGGTCTAATAAGCCAATAGTAGTTGATGGTCAAGATGTTATGCCAGAAGTTAACAGTGTTCTGGAGCACATGAAAGAATTCACTGAACAAGTAATACTTGTAACATAAATATTATGAAAATTTCAAATCTTAAATACATGTTTTTATTGTGAAGGTAATATCAAAAAAATGGGTAGGATACACAGGAAAACCTATTGAAGATGTAGTCAACATTGGTATTGGAGGATCAGATTTGGTAAGTTTTAAAACTTTCATAAACTCATAATCATTTTAGTCTCAAGCTATTTGGTAAACTTAAATCTTTTAAAATGTTAACAAAAGAATAAAGATTTCTCTTTTTGGTCCTAATTGTGTATACAATAAGTTGGTAATTCAAACTATATTAGATATGAGGTTCAAGTTGTATACAGATTAAGTAAATTTATTTTCTGTTCATTTTATCATTATTGTATTTTAACTTCAATAGTTATTAAGTATGACATAATATTTTGTTTTTGTTTGATTATTGTTATAACTTATAATAATTACCCATTATTTATAGTAATTCACCCAAAGACTAACAATAATATGGTAATCAAACCGTTTTTATCTCATATCACGTGATTTGAGTTTCAACTTTTTCAAGGTTACAGACCAGTTCGTTATTCACTATTCAGATAATTGAATCCATGCTAAAATATTTTTTTGTTTAAACTTAGACAAATTCTGATATTATCTTATCTTTCTAATGATAATTGGTTATTAGTTCCAATTTACAGTATAATTGTTTCACCTTTAAATGTTTGCAATGTTAATTAATTAATATATTTTATTAAGTAGTTGAGTAATTTGAATGATTTATGAATTTATTATGTACTATACTTAGTTTACTAGTTATTCATACTCAATGATTTTTTTCAGGGTCCATTAATGGTGACAGAAGCATTAAAACCTTATGCTGTAGGTCCCCGTGTTCATTTTGTGTCTAATATTGATGGAACACATTTAAAAGAAGTATTGAAGAAGGTTCAACCTGAAACTGTGTTATTTATAATTGCTAGCAAAACATTTACTACTCAAGAAACTATAACAAATGCAACATCCGCTAAGAAATGGTTTTTGGAAACTGCTAAAGATGTAAAATAATATACATTTTTTTGTTATTTTACCTATTATACACTAATTTTAATCTACAATTGTTTGTAGCAATCCAGCGTTGCTAAACATTTTGTTGCACTCTCTACTAATAAAGTGAAGGTGACCGAATTTGGAATCGATGAATGCAACATGTTTGGTTTTTGGGACTGGGTAGGTGGACGTTACTCACTTTGGTCGGCTATTGGTCTTTCAATATCCTTATCTATTGGTTTTGAAAATTTTGAATCTTTACTGAGTGGTGCCCATTTCATGGATCAACATTTTGTCAACGCTCCATTGGAGAAAAATGTTAGTTTTTTTTTTTTAATATTACTTGCATTCATTCAATTAACTTAACATCATTATTTCTTTTTTGTTTTCAGGCACCTGTTATTTTGGCTTTATTGGGAATCTGGTATCATAACTTCCACGGTGCTGAAACGCACGCACTTCTTCCTTATGATCAGTACATGCATAGGTTCGCTGCATACTTCCAACAAGGTGACATGGAATCTAACGGAAAATCAGTTACTTTAAATGGTACTCCGATTTCATCGTATTCTACTGGGCCCATTGTCTGGGGTGAACCAGGTACAAACGGACAGCATGCATTTTACCAACTAATTCATCAAGGTACTCGTCTCATACCTGCGGATTTCATTGCTCCTGCTGTCACCCACAGTTGTATTAGTGAAGGAATTCACCACCAGGTAATCTAATTTCATTACAATTTAGTTCAATTGAAATCAAAATTATATCTAATAATTTATTTATAGATTTTAATGGCTAACTTTTTGGCTCAAACTGAAGCACTCATGAAAGGTAAAACTCCAGATGAAGCACGTAAAGAGCTTGAAGGGTCGAATTTAGACTGCGCTGAACTCGAAAAGCTAGTTGCACACAAAACATTTTCTGGAAATCGTCCAACCAACTCAATTGTATTCAAGCAAATTACTCCATTTACATTGGGTTTATTAATCGGTGAATACAATTTTGTTATATATAATATGTACAATAAACATAGATATTTTTAACAGGTTATTTAATTATATTATATATATATTTTATAGCTTTGTATGAACAAAAAATATTTGTCCAAGGTGTTATTTGGGATATTAACTCATTTGATCAATGGGGGTAAGTTTATTACATTAATCATACCTTTTTTTTAATCAACATATATTTTTTTTGGATAATTTAATAACGTTATCTTTTTAGTGTTGAACTGGGCAAACAGTTGGCCAAAAAAATTGAACCCGAACTTCAAACGCCAAACAAGATTACAAGTCACGACTCGTCCACCAATGGTCTCATCAACTTTATCAAATCCAATTGGTCATAAACCATACAGGATTAATCCAGCCTAATTTTGTTATTATTTATTAAAGTGTTTATTTAGAAGGCTAGTATTTATTATATGGAAACAAATTATATTTTTATTATTTGTTTAATTGTTGTGTAATAAATTATTAGAATGTGATTTTGAGTCACTTAACATCAATCTATTAGTTGACTTATTTGTATTGCTATATTTAGTCTTTATAGCTAAAATATATTTAAAAGCATATCATTTTAAAATCTTTTAAAATTTCTTTAGTATATTATTAGCTTAGCCAAATAAAGTTAAAAAGAAAATACAATTTTGCAATATAAAACTGATTAGTACACATTTTAAGCTTAACTTCTTAGGAGAAACAGTGTTGTGTACTTACATATTTTATTGTTTTAATTTCATTTGGGATTCAAACATTATCATTTTTTGACTGAGAATAAATTCAAACCAGAATTGATAGTTATTGAAAAACAGAATGAATACATATTTTTTCCGTCATGCTATAAAATCAAAAAGTATTATTGATTTGAACTTAACTTAACCAGAAACATGTAAATATTACTTGACATAAGTTTACTAAATCAGATTGATGTTAATCAAAGTAAAGTCATCAGACAGATAACATGTAAAAGGGTAGATGATAAAATTATTAAATATATATTATATTTATACACATTCAATATTGTACAATGATAATAATATAAATAGACTATATAGTATAATACATATTAAATAATAGTTAATAGTGGTTGTAAGTAAGTATATTATATTAGTTTAGCCAAACATCTGTTGGCTATTAGAAACAAACCCACAAATTAACATAGGTACATTTTATTAAGTATATGGCCATTTTCTAATTTCTAGCCATCTTACTAAAAAAATGTTATTATTCAACTTCGAGCGGTCCTGTATAATGAAAATATTATTTATTGCTCTAAATTCAACTGAATTTAATAATATAGTATGTATAAATATAGTGTAGGCAAAATAATTGGGATAGGAGACATAGCCCATCAATATTCTTATAAATAACATCATTTATCCTCAATTCATATTATAGTATAAAATATATAATATATTATAAAGTATTAATTATACATTAAAAACCAAACAAATCTAATATTAATTATGTGTTAATAACAAAACAAATCTAATAATAATGTTGTAAGTCTATAAAGTTATAGATTGTTATAAGTCTTAATAAAAATAGTTCAGTTAAGTTTCCAAATACTTTAAAAAAGAATTCTTCAGTAATGATTTTTTATCCACCTTACCCAAAGCATTCCTGGGCACCTCTTCAACAATGTTAATTACTGTTGGTATACTATATGGTGGTAATACCGTTTCAGCCCAACATTTTAAATCTTTTTTCAATTTTTTATGTTCAACATTAATTGTGTGTTGTTCATCAATTACAATCAAAGCACCTATTCGCTGTCCCCATGTACTATCTGGTAATCCAACCACAGCAATGTCTTTGATCATTTTGTTTTGTAACATAATAGTTTCAACAAACAAAGCACTAACTTTATAACCTCCGGTTTTGATTATATCTATTGATGTTCGGCCTAATATTTTAAAACTACCATCAACATAGTTCACGGAGTCGCCTAAAAACAGAATAATTTATTAACAGGAGATAGGACATATTTATATATAGATTTACCGGTCTTAAACCACCCGTCTTCAGTAAATTCTTTTTTTGTTGATTCAGGTTTACGCCAATATTCCTTAAACACATTATTCCCATTTATTTGCAAATCCCCACTATAACCATCAATGGTATCATGCTTTACTGAATTGACAATTTTTATATTTTTACTGTCCCCTTCCAGTAATATAATGTCATCCTTGACAATTCGGACATTTACACCCGGTAAAGGTTGACCAACAAAACCTAGAATAACAAGAATTAGCACAGTTCAAAACATTCTATTTTATTTTTGAAATATCTTATCCTATAAGTCACAATGCATATTATAACTCAGTATGTGTATTGTTGCAGCACCACACCGTATTAATTTAGACCAAGATACCTAATAGTAATTACTAATTAGTGATTGTGTTTTACAAATTATTTGAAATTATTATAAATGTAGAAAAAGTAAGAGAGTACAGCACTTATATAACTAATTCCTTTATCATTTTATAATGAAAGGACCGGTAGTTATATTATGTCATACTACATATTTTTTTTTGAATGTGGGAAAAGTGCTAAATGTATTTAACTTGCTTTTGTGTAGGTTAAAAAAATGTAGCAAATTATTAAATCTAATATCAATATATCATTAAGACTGAAGTTAAGATAAAAATATGAAATCTTATTTTAAAAATTATAAAATTATATTAACCTGGTTTTCTTTCACCATCTAGAGGATTAGAAAGAGCCATTCCAATTTCACTCATGCCATATCGTTCTAGTAATTTATGACCAGTAATCTGTTCCCAACGGCTAAACAGTGTATTGGGTAATGGTGCTGAGCCACTTACCATCAATCTAAAATATAATTTTATATTTGCTAAAAAATAAACATTGATTACAAAATATAAACTTGCCTGATTTTTTGAGAACAAACAGCTTTAACATATTCTACCATTCTATCATTTTTTTCAAACATTTTTTCATAATTTTCAATAAGTTTTACATACATAGTTGGTACACCCATAAACATGTTTACTCTGTATCCATAGTATTGTTCTATAGCTAAGAGCCATGTCCACACATCAGTAGCGTTAAACTTTGGTAGCATAACACATCTGAAAAACATTTCCTCAAATAAAAATTCTTATAAATTAGCATTATAAAGCAGTTTTTAGAAATGTATGTACATTTGCACAGTAGTACCTTGCACCTGAGTGTAGTGGACACATAAGTGCGTTCACAATACCGTGGATGTGATTCAAAGGCAGAGCGTGGAGAATAACGTCTTTATTAGTCCAATTCCAAGCAGTTTTCAAACAGTTTATCTGCGCATTTAAATTATGATGTGTCAACAAAACACCTAAAATAGTACAAACATACAATGTATTGTTTAAAAAAAAGTTGACATGTAGAACATGACACAAAGAGTATTTTAGTAATATATATTAGTATACAATTATTTTAAGTCTTATTAATTACATATTTCGGTACTATATAAACAACCATATTTCCAAGAGAACAAATGGTACAAGAACCATAATGACAATATAATATTTAATTACCTTTAGGGGAACCGGTTGATCCAGATGTGTAAATTATCATTGCATTTGAATCAAAGAACTGCTCATCGCTTATATTATTGTCAGTATTTAACATTTCTACCTTATCATTTTCTTCAAATGATGTTTTACCAAGTGGTTTGAAATTCATAGTAATATGGTCTTCAAGTAAAAGATACTTTTGGTTAAATTTTTCAGCTAAAGGACGTACAATATCCTCAAACTGAGCAGTAGTTAATATGACTTTAGCATCGCTATCACTTATGAAATATTCTAACATAGCAGCTGGGTGAAGTGGACTTAAAGGTACAACTACAAACAAAAATTTAATTTAAATAAAATTATTTTAAAAGCAAAATAAACATTAATTGAATGATGTATTACTTATTTGCCCACTCATCCATGAAGCCCACTGAGCAACTACATAAGACGCATCGTTTGGACATAAGATTGCAACGCGTTCTTGAATTTCTCCATGTAAAGATTTTTCTATTATTTTTGACAATGTGACACTGCTGTTGAATATTGAGGAATAAGTGTGTTCTCCAAACTTGTCTACAATTGCAATGTTGTTCGGCCATTGTGAAGCCAACCTGTATGGTACAATTAATCAAGATTAAACTAAGAAAAATGTACAATAACCTAACCATAACAAATACTATATTTAAGTTCTTAAAATATTGTGAAAAAAAATACAAATAACCTAAATATTGGACGATTCATGCTGAGAATTGGGAAGGCTTAAAAAATTTTCAGGAATGACAAACAGTTATTGTTTTTTTTTCTTTAATATTAATTGATCTTTTGATAAGAAGGTCTTTATGTAATGAATTATTCGTTAATCATTACACTATAATGTTAACCATTTTTTTTATAATTTAATCATTTAATATTTTAATGTATGTACTACTGTACTAGGTTACTGTATATTTAAATCTTGATAAATTATTATGCAAAGTGATAATATATTCAGCATTTTAAAGTCTATCAAACTGTATAATGTTCTTGGTTAAAAATACTGTAGGCACACTAGGACCAGAATAGATTAAATAGGTTTAACCTAATATGTATCCTAGGTGCAATAATATCATATCATTCATATCTACCTATATATAGGTGCTAGAGAAGATTCATTCTTGCATATGTTTTTGAATGCTTCGGAAGAAAGCTGTCGAATACAACAACTGTAAAAAGGTCTGGAAAGCAATTTTCTGCACAACACCATTTTCTAAATATTATGTTAAATATTTAACTAAATTAGTATGGTATAGACATATTATGATAATAAATAAATAATAAGTAATTAATGGATTTTATAATATATAAAATACTTATTAATTTACCAATTGGATGTCGGTCACTGAATAGTGAATTGGTTGTTAGTTAATACCTACTTAGTCACAGTATAGGTGGGCAGTAGGCAGCACACTGAGTTAAACTTGTGTAAATAAAAAATATCCCGAATTCAAGTGTACCTACTAAGATAGTAAGATTGCATGCTTTGCAAAATATTGAAGGTCAACAATACGACTCCAGCAGTCCAACCAGAAAAAAATTTAAATAAAAAAACAGTAACCCGAGCCCGAAGTCACAGTGTAGTGATTACTGGATAACCAGTGATAATAGGTACCCACTACCCACGACTGCTCAGATAGTCGGAATAGTGGAATAGTTGGGTTCACGGTCAGATCACATTTGATATAATATTATGACAACGTTCGTTTTTAATGATTAAATTACGATTAAATTATATTAAACGATACACATTTTTATTTTATTTTTATAATGGAACAGTATAGATAACACAATAACTGAATAATATTTTAATGTTTTTAATTATTAATGAATAATTCAATAATGATAGGTATAACTGTTAACTCAATAAGGTATATCATGGTTAAATAATACTTTTATAACTAGCGAAGCGGAAAGCGTATTATTCGAGGTATTATTATAACACAAAATATAATATGAGTATATGACATATGAAAAGAATATAACTAGGGCTCGGATTTATATGTAAATACATATTTTCTCTGCGACATGATAAACTAATTTCGGCAAGTGATAAATTTATTTCACAATATTTTTGATAAAACGAGCTATACCTATTTGATTTTACATATTTTTACATATTTCACAATTATTCAATTTTTTCTCACATATTTATACAATTATACGGTTTTAATGTCTTTTCTTCAGATTTAGAATAATTTAAAGGTTATCATGACTATATATTATATCGACGATCTTTTGAATTCGAAAATTTAAAAGTGCAGGTTATTATTAATTGCATAGGCGCAAATAGGGAGGGGGGCTTTAGGGGTTAAGCACTTAAGCCCCCTCCCCCCCAAAAAAAAAATGTCCATAGCCCCCCAAACACACGCGTAACATAGTATTTTAGACGTGTTTTTTGCCAAACATACCAATTGATCTAATGAAACGATAAGAATTCTAAAAACAGATTTGAATTCGTCATCAAGTCTACTTGAAATCGACTTTCCCACATTGTTGATATTATTTCCCAAATTCCAGAAAAAGTCATATAAAAAAAAGAGTATTTGAACATTTTTGTATTTCAATTTTTGGAGAAGCTAAAATCAAAAAATCAAAAATGTGGAAAAGTCGATTTCAAGAGGACTTGATGACGAATTCAAATATGTTTTCAGAATTCTTATCGTTTCATTAGATCAATAATTGGTATGTTTGGCAAAAAACACGTCTAAAATACTATGTTACACGTGTGTTAGACGAAAACAGAAAATCACGGTATCGAATTCTCAGTTTTGTCACAAAGAGACTTATGAAATCTTACATATGCGAACATAGGGCTAACTGTAGCCAAGCTCCACCAACAACTTTAACAGCCCTCCACCCCTCCCAAACATTTACTTAATTTTTTTAAGCTTATTCAATTTTATAATAGTATGGTATTAGGCTTCGGCTTCCCCAAATCTCAAAATTATCGCCTATTGTACCTAACCAAACATAATATTTTTTAAGATATTTTTCAATGTTATCCAAATATAATTTTTCCCGACAATTGTACCTATGTACATTTAAGTTATAAAGTACACAAATATGCAAATTCAAACTTTGTATTAACTTTTTATTTTAATTCACCATTTCATAAGACAAGTTTATAACTTGCAAGCAGTCCCAAACCCTATAAACAATATATTTATTACGAGGGAAAATGTCAATTGGGGGAGGGGGGGGGGGGGTCAACAACCCAAAACCCCCCCCTAGCTACGCCACTGGTGGTGGTGGTGGTGGTAAGCACATAATTATGAAAATGCGTCATTTAAAATTGAAGTTTAGCCCGCCACTGTTAATCTGTGTCTTTTGGACTGTGGTTATAAACAATCAGAGTCCAGACTCCAGAAGTGTATGTCTACCACGTCCATGAACTTGGCCCACCCACGTTAACAAATACACATCAAAAGTATGCCAAAAAATAGCGAATAATTAGCAAATAATAGAAGTTGGTTTTCAAAATTAGCAAGTTATTTTCACATTTTATATGATCAGTTTTTAATTAGGTGGGCCAACTCAGGTAGC